>NC_081184.1:125208903-125271349 GCF_029867415.1 Vicia villosa | reverse complement strand
ACTCCATTTTCTTTAGTCTATGGTATGGAGGTAGTTCTTCCAATTGAAATTCAGATTCCTTCCCTAAGGATTATGAAAGAAGCCAATCTAGACGAAGACGATTGGATTCAAACACGGTTGGACCAGATAAACCTGATTGATGAGAAAAGGCTCGCAGCTATTTGTCATGGTCAGCTATACCAAAAGCGTATGATCAAAGCCTTCAACAAAAAAGTCAAAAGTCAAGCATACCAAACTGGTGGCTTGGTTGTCAAACGCATCATCTTACCACAAGGTGATCCCAGAGGCAAATGGACTCCCACCTACGAGGGACCATTCATAATCAAGAAAATATTCTCCGGCGGCGCCATGTTGCTTACCACCATGGATGGCGAGGATTTCCCACACCCTGTGAATGCTGACATAGTCAAAAAATACTTCTCTTAAAAAGAAAAAAAAAACAGCTCGCTAAGTTGAAAACCTGAAAGGGCAACTTAGGCAAAAATGAGCGTCTCGGTGGATTGAAAACCCGAAAGGGCGGTCCAGGCAAAAATTAGAGACTAAACAAATACTATCCCGGTAGGCTGAAAACCTGAAAGGGCGGCCTAGGCAAAAGTTAGGGAATGAAGCATACAACTATGTTCCGTTCAGCTGCCTACTCACCATCAAGATTCAACACCTCAAAGACACCGATCAGTCTAATCACTTTCTTCCAACAAGTGAGGGATGAGATGCTCGAAGACAGATTGGCAATAGCAGAGTTGAAACTTGACTGGATCATTTTCACATAGCTATTTATCTTCATAAATATTTTTCAAAACTTTCTGACAGTTTCCTACTTCTAGGATTGTTGTCTCCCTGTGCTAACCCGCCTATCATGGCTCTTTTCAATGCAGCTCTTTCAAAAATCACTATTTTCACTTTTTCTGTTTTAAATACGTAAGCGTCCCAATGATAATTTTGAATGAACATATGCATTTGAATGTGATTGATGTTTACCAGGAAAAACAGGAATGGCATTCAGGAAATGTCCCGATCATCTGGACATCATTCCATCAGAAGGAAATCACCAAGAGAAACGCATTTCTCAGCAAATTCCTCAAAAAGATTTTCTCTTCAAAAGAAGTCTTATTCCCCAGCAGGGTTGTTCCAGATTACTATCTTCAGAAGATGTGATCCCCGCACCCGGACTTGGTCAGATAGTGCATCGGAGGATTATGCATCTTCCTCATTCCCATTTGAAAGGGCATCAGAACTTCCAGTTACCTTTGGTTCCCCAAGCAGTAGTCAAAGATCCTTCAACGGGATACCCGGGTTCTCAAAGAATTTCCCCAAACGAGGGTACTCAAGCAAGACAAAAGATCATCAACGATCACAATACATTCATGTCCAGCTGACTAGTGGGAATTTATTTTTCCAATTAGAAGCTTGACATCACATTCATACATTCATACATTCATACATTCACATATTCATACATCATACATCATACATCATGCATCATGCGCATATTCATACACAGCATAACATGCATATTTCTCCGGGAATATCTCACATTTACATGCATCATAAACATTGCATATCACTAACTTGATTTTTCAGGTAGACGGATATCTTCAACAAAGATGTTCTCAATCACATGCAGTGTTCACCTGAATTCCATGAACAGTTCTCTCAGATATAATCAAGCCGAAGATTCATTCTGATCACTTACCAACTCAAAAACAAGCATCACAGATCTAAAGCGATACCTCAGGCGGTTCCAGAACGATCTAACGTTGCAGATCTAAAGCGATACCTCAGGCGGTTCCAGAACGATCTAACGTTGTAAATCTAAAGCGATACCTCAGACGGTTCCAGAACGATCTAACGTTGCAGATCTAAAGCGATACCTCAGACGGTTCCAGAACGATCTAACAATTGCAGATCTAAAGCGATACCTCAGACGGTTCCAGAACGATTTAACATTGCAGATCTAAAGCGATACCTCAGACGGTTCCACAATGATCAACTTCCAAAATCTAAATCGGAAAAACTTTGGACAAGTTCCGTAACGATTATCTTCCAAGACTTAAAGCGGTAACCTTGGACGGTTCCGAAACAGTTAGCACAAAGACTTTCAAATCCTTCATCAAGATATAATCAATGGATTCATTCTGATGAACAGACCATCAACACAATTGTCGGGTGGCATCTGAAAGCCCATCTCAGGTAATGTTTCAATCTGCCAACAACATTTCGCAGACGACATTCAAATGCAACTTCCAACATCTCTTCTGATCAAGGTAAGTGCAAATTTTCAGGGCATCTAAATATTCAATCATCTTCTACCTTCAGATTTCAGACAATCTCTTCAGGTTTAAGAAGATTGAATAGGGGCAACTGTTATACCCCAAAATTTGCCCACATATTTTTCAAGAAAACTCCAAATCTGAAAATTAAGGGTCTCATATAATCATGGATTTTTATTTCAACAAATATCCTGACATATGAAATACTTAGTTTTTAGAATTTTTCTTATACAGTAATTTGGCTTGCAGTTGAATTTATTCTTACGCAAACGCCAAATACTGTTTATTACTTCACACATGCTATTTATTTATTTACAGATAAATAGTACTGACACAATTGGTGCAGAGTTAAATCTTTTTGCAGGCGCAGAATCAGGAAACTCAGACTGTACTGGTAACAAGTAGATTATTATTATCTTTTGTTTCCCACTAATTTTTGTACTATATTCCATTATTTGCAAAAATCTTTTCAAATCTCTTTTTCAAAAAACAAATCTCTCTTTTTTCCAACACTATCATACACTTTCTTTCAAATCTTGCTTCCACTCAAATTTTCCTTTTGTACGGAATCACATCATTCCCCAACGTCTCTTTCCTTCTTTCCATTCTATAAATACCTCTCATTTTCTTCCATAAAATCTCACATCAAATTCCAACTCATCTTTCAAATTCCTATCTCATATCTATTTTCTCTTCTTCCCTGACAAGAATGGCAAAGTGGATAGAGACACTGTTTCTTACAGTCATCACCATTGCTACGGTGATCATGACTTTCTTCTGCCTGCATAGTCCTGAAGAGTGTGGACCTGCAATGGTTGCACTCCCAATCATCTACATGTTATTTTTCATAGCATGGGTCATTAATCGTCATTCTTAAAATTTGCCGTATTTCTTATTTCTTAAATGTACCGTTTATTCGTCGTACTGTTCAATATAGTATGTGATATTTGTACTGTCAGTATTAAATGTTGTACTATTTGTCATAATATTGCTTAATTACTAAGATAATATTTTGTGTGTTTTCTGCCAGTCAAATATTCCTATTTCTGTGCATTAAATGATTTTCAGGGTTATTATCGGTAATTTTGCCTGCATACCGTAAATATTAGTTATTTATTATGTCTGTGTTTTTCTAACAAGTCATGTAAATAAACTTTCATTTTTACATAAAACAAAAACAAAAAAACAACAAAAAAGAAAATTATCTTTGACTGTTGATTTTTCACTCTAACTGCTACGTCAATACCTGAACAGTCAGTTGACAGCCAAACTGCTGGCAGTACAATTCTCAGTGTTTTGTACCATCAATCAAATCAATCTTTCACAATTCAAAATTCCAAGATTTTTGTTCTAGAAGTCTTCTGAATATCACGCGATTAGCAGAGACTCAACACTGCACAAAAATCAGGTACGCTTAACTGTCTCCTACACAAACAGTCCCTAATCAGGGTTTTTCTTGTTTTTACAGGAGCTACAAGTTTTTGAGAGCTCAAATGGATTTCATACACATCCATATATCTCAAAGTACCATCATACAAATTTCCAAACTTCAATTCACTCAGACGCACCGTCAGCAGCTCAAACAGTCAACAGACGACCCGTTTGACCAAAAAAGTCAACAGACAGTCAAAAATGAAATTTTTTGTCAAAGTCCATATTTTGTCAAAGGATTCATCATTTGATCATTGGATGATCATAATTCATCAAGGAAGGATCAAAAATCAACAAAACCCTAAGATTCAAAATTAGGGTTTTTTCCTGAAAAGTCAACTCAACTTTGACTGATCATAACTCTCTCATCCTTCATCCAAAAAATTCAAACCAAAGCTTGTTTTGAAGGAAATTCAATTATCTTTCAAATTCCATTGATCCCATGGTCATTGGATTCACCATTTGAAAAATATGATCAAAGACATTACAGGTCATTTTCAAAGTCAACAAAAAGACACTTTTTTCAAAAGGACACACAAGGAGCTTCAAAAATCATTTTGACATGAGACCAAAGGCATTGGTTAGAGGACTCTTTGAGGTTTCCAAAAAGTGCAAGATCTCCTTCATATGACAAAAATTGAAGGATTTACACCTTGTTGAAGTTGGCTAAATTTTGGGAAAATACATGAAATCAACATTGCTCAAAAATGTATTTTTTCCAAATGGGGCCAAGTTTTCAGCATTCAAACATCATTTCCATGATGTTATGGGCCTCCCACGACCAAGACAAAGCCCACATCATTTTTATCCATTTTTTATTTAATTTTATCACATATAAGATTAAATTTAAAAAGGAAAATGGAAGAATAATGGGTAGCTTATTTTCCAAGCATGACTCATCAAATAATCACTCCAATTATGCAGCAAGGAAGCTGCAAGGAAAGCCTAGAGCAAAGGTGTGGAGATCAAGCAATGGTGGCTTAAGTTTTAAGCTTGAAAAGTCAAGATTCCAACAAAGCTCATGAATGCTTCTTAGCTTATTTTTTAAGCACTCCAAGGCTTATATAAAGGCAAGAATATTTCAGCAAAAAGGGGAGCCAAGAGAGCACGAAAATTATAAGCAAAAGCATAGCAAGAAACTTCATAAATTCTCTCAAAATTCCACAAACTTTGTAATTTTCGTTTTCCATATTCCAATCAATATCAATACAAACAATCACTTCCAATCATCTCCTAAAGCAATATAGAGTAAGAATAAGCTCTTTGTTTGGTCCCATGAGAGTCGTAGCATGTGTATAAAGTGTTACATGAACATAACTCATAACTTTTGTTTTCGTATGCATGCTTAACTAAAATGAAATTTAACTATTTGCATGGACTCATGGCATGATATAGAGTAGGTTTGAGTGATCACATGCAAGCTTTAACGTGGATTTGAAGCTCCACCATTTTTGAGCTTCAAACATGTGAAGCTTTCGTTTTCCATGATAGAGGCTTCAAACGAAAAAACTAACGACGCTATCATGTTCAGAAGGGTCCAATTAGGTGATCTGGGTGGCCTTTGTTTTTTTTTATTTTCATTTTGTAGGTCGTTCAAAAGCATGGAAAAAGAAAGAAAAATCCGCAGGAAAATCCGCAGGTAAATCTGCAGCAAAATCCGCAGGTAATATGAAGAAGAAGATGAATAGTAAAGTGGAATCTTTGACCAGCACGCGTGGCAGATTTACTCCCTCTCATTCGTTGGTCAGCAGCATGTGGGTCCCATGTTGGACTCTCCAAATCAGCATAATCACATGTTGTCCCTCTATCCATGTGCATCATGTTACTTTAAATCTGAGCCACAAGATCTCCTAGTAATCTGATCCAACGCATCAAAAAAGCGCAGCCACACCATAACCCATCATAAATGACCACACATGATCACTGCTTTATTTATTTTTCTATTTTATTTTAATTTCTTTGTTAAATTAATTAAAAATTGTTTTAAAAATCCAAAAAATACACAAAAAATATTTTTAGACTTCTAAAATAATATATTATTTTCTGAAATAAAAATATTTTATTTTTCTTCAAAATTTCAATATTTTGCATAATTAATTAGTATATATTTATATATTTGCTTTTTAATTATTCTAACCAATCAAAAAATCCTAAAAAAAATTGTTCTTTGTGTTAAATATTGTTTATATATTATAAGCTAATTTTGTACATATTTTGAATAATTTTCTTCTTAAGTTTTAATTATTTGTATAATTATTTGCATAATTATGTTTTAATTAACTTAAATCAATTTCAAATCAATTTCAAAAATTCAAAAAAAATTAGTTTTGTTTTAAAATTAATTAACAAATATTTTGTACATATTTTAAACTTAATTTCTAGGTTTAAATCTATTTTCATCTTTTTCTTCATTTTAATTTAATTAATCATGCATTAATTATAATTAAAACCAATCATAAAAATTCCAAAAACATGCCTTTTATGTTTCTTGCAATTTAAAATTCCTAGATAAATGTATAGGATGTCAAATTCATGTAAATAGGCTTGTTTACATTTCCCGCACAATCGATGTAATAGCGTAGATTTACTTTCCGCACTTTACATTTCCGCATTTTAATTTCCAGCACATATAAACTGCGTGTATGTCAAAGATAAAATTGAACCGTTAGATCACTAACTTCAAAGATAAATATCTGAATCCAATCACAATCACACTTGCACCTCTTAAGGTAATCCCTTCTCATTCCTTTCAAAATCAAAGTCAAAATTCTACTGTTTCGAGTACAAAATCGAACCTTGCTTTTATATCCGGTGAAAGGATAGATTTTTAAAGGAAATAGGATAAAGACCTTACAACTCAAGGTAGACCTCCTAGTTTGCTTGCTCAAATCAAAACAAACAAAATTCTCATACACTGTTGATTTTTCAAAACTTTCAAAAAAGACAATACTTTGTATACATCCAAACACGGGTTATTACAAAGTTAACGTTCTTTTCAAAACATCTTTCGAAAGATAAACAAGCATTTTGTATACATCCACACACGGATCATTACAAAATTCAATTTACAAAGGTATTTGAAACCACATATGAGCAATTTCAGAGCAATTGAAAAGTGATCGAAAAACAAGTGAGCTAAGCAAACTTAAGAGCCCATGGATAACCATGGATACAAAGGGTGCTAACACCTTCCCTTTGTATAACCTACCCCCTTACCCAGAATTTCTTAAAGGTCTTTTTTCTGTTTCTTTTATAAACCTTTCCTTAATTGGATAAAATAAAAGGTCGGTGGCGACTCTGTGATATTTTCAAAAAAAAATGCGAAAGCATTAAGCGATAAAAAAGAGTCAGTTCACGTATCTCTACAGAACAGAGGTATGGCCCGGTATTAAAAAAAATCGGAGGTCCACAACATCCTTTGATGACACTCGATGCTCCTGGAGATCCACCTAGGCCAGTACATGAAGAGATCTTGGAGAACCAGCAGACCGAGGATGACCATGCCACTAATCTCCTGCCGATATGCCAGCGGATACAGATGCTTGGGCAGGATGCATTGGACAGAGGTATCTTTGAGTAGGGCGGTCCATAGGCAGTTGCCATTGTAGAGAGGATGGTTAGTGACGCAATCGGTGCGGCGGCGTATATGAGGCAGAGGAGGTTGCAGATTGTCCGCATTAGGCATACTCAGCAGTAGT
The DNA here is from genome assembly GCF_029867415.1 of Vicia villosa. Lineage (NCBI taxonomy): Eukaryota > Viridiplantae > Streptophyta > Magnoliopsida > Fabales > Fabaceae > Vicia > Vicia villosa. Next base: position 125,263,950 of record NC_081184.1, on the reverse strand, counting down.
TGCCTATTTATGTTTTATTCATGACTTTTTTGTATTCTTGTTGTAATATTTTGACACTGAGCTCTTACCCGTACAATTATTTTTGTATTTATAATATTCATATTTTATTCTAATTTACGTGTTATATTTTGTCGATTATGTTATGTTTTGTCGATTTAATGTAAAATAAGAGATTAATCATTGTTTTGAAAATAAACAGAAATACTCGGAGCATATTTCAGAGATGCATCTCCGAAACTGGTCTATACGGTATTTCGGAGATGCATATTCGAAAACACCCAAAAATGGGTGTTTTCAGAGATGCATCTCCGAAATAATTGAAAATATGAAAATGAGTGATTTCGAAGATGCATATCCGAAATCAAACGGTATTTTAAAGTTTTCAGCAGAGGTTCTTATCCCAAGGGGATCTATAAAGAAAATGTCAATTATATATAGATGAAGGAGAGATGAATGAGAGAAAGAGAAGAGATAAATTAATTTTATATTATCATGTTCATGTTTCATTGACATTGCAACATAAACCAGAATGTAATGTAGATCCTCGGCAACTGAAATGTGTACAGCCAATTTTGCAGCTAAAAAAATAACTATTGGATTGAATATTTAATGTTAAATCTTTATTATTTATGAGAAAAGGGGTGATGCACGGACAACCAATCACCATCATGTATTTAATTAAACAATTATTTTATTTTAAAAAAAAGTTTAATGATATAGCAGATTGATGATTTTCTATTGGATGACAGTGTAAAACTATTTTACACTGTCAGTGCACTACCTTTTTACTCTTTATTTATTAGTAATATTTTTTTATCTGTTACTAATTATTTTACCAATACAATTTTATATTTCAATAGTAAATTAATTAATTAATCAACAATAATTAATTAATTCAGTATTATATAATTATTTATATTTACTTTAATATAAAATTAATTATAGTTTTGCTTTATAGAATAAATAAAATATTGTTATTTTAATAAACATGTTTTAAAAGTTAAACTAATTTTTTTATATTAAAATAAGAGAAAAAGAGATATGCAAATATTTTTATATTGTCAACCAATCACAACCATGTATCCAATTAAAACACAATTTTAATTTTAAAAAATTAATATAGCATGACAAGTGTAAGGATTTTATTTGGTTGTATGTGTAAATATACAAATTAGTTATTTTTTTATAAATGTCATTTAGATGTATTTTAATTGAACATATTATTATATTTAGAAAATAATAATATTACTTTTGTAATATATTTTTTCTAATTAACATGTCAGTAATGTATATATATAATTTTGAAATCGTTAAGTACATTTTTTTCTTTTTGAATATATAAATTTTTATTTTTTATTCCTCTAAACTATCCTTAAACAAACGCCTTATAAATATTCACCGTCACCTTCCAAATATTTTCGAAATATCTTCACACAATGTACTAAAAATGAACTAAGAAAATTTATAATTATATATGATTAAAATCAATAATTATGCTAAAATTAGTTTTTGACTTACATTTCAACTTATTTAAACAATGAGGGTCAAATATTATGATAAAAAAAATTCAAAAGGTGTTTATTTGACGAAATTTTAGGAGAATAGAAAATAAAAAATTATATATTTAGAGATAATTTTTTAAAGATGATATATCTATAATATAGAAAAAGTTGTTGTTCTGGAAATCACAATAATACCCTTTTGTGAACTTAGTCAAAATTAATATTTGAGGACAAAAAATGTCATTTTTTTAATTTTTTCCAACTCACTTTCATTTTTCGTTTTTTGGAATTCAAATTATTATTTCTCCCTCTTTTGTCACTTCTCTATTTTTTTTTATATATATAAGTAAAAAATAAAAATATAAAATTATAATTCAACGATAATAATTTAAATTATTTTTAAAAAAAAAATCTATGCTAATAACAATACATCAATATAACTAATTCAATATGAAAACAAATTATGCTTAACATAAAATATATATATATATATATATATATATATATATATATATATATATATATATATATATATATATTAATTTAATAAAAAATTATTATGATTATTTTTAAATAATTTTTAATTTAAATTTAAAATAGTATTTAATTTTTAAAAATTAACTTTACTAATTGAATATTAATAACGAAGAAAGATAATTTGAAATAATTTTTATTTTAAGATACAATAGTTTTTTAAGAAAATAATAATATACTTGAAAAGGTATGTTATTGGATTTAAAAGCATATTATTGGATTTTTTAAATGTAATAATATGTTCAAATTAAAATACTTTAAAACATGTTTATTAAAATAACTATATTTTATTTATTCTTTAAAGCTAAAATATAATTAATTATAATATTAAAGTAAATATAAATAATGAGATACTAATTAATTAATTAACTATTGTTGATTAATTAATTTATTTATTATTGAAACATAAAATTGTATTGGTTAAATAATATGTAATAGATAAAAAGAATACTACTAATAAATAAACAAAGATTTAACATTGAATATTCAATTCAATGGTTATTTTTCGGCTACAAGATTGGCTGCACACATTGCAGTTGCCGAGGATCAACATTGTTGAATATTGCGTATTCATAGACTATTTCTAATAGTTTACATATTCAACATCCTCCTTTTTTATATTTTACTCTCCACATCATCTTCTCTTTCTTCCACCTAATAATTCAACACACGCATTTAGCTTTTATTCACTACAATGATTTTTGTTTGATAAAATTCAACACTCTACCTCACCATTTTTATTTCATATTTTTATTTTCTTTTATGTTTTTGTGATAATATATTAATAACAATTGTCGATTGAAATTAAATTAAAATATTTAAGACTTAAATGTTTTATTTTAATTTCTTTATAATTTAATAATTTATTTTAATTTTTTTCTAATTTTATATTCTTAATTAATTTTTTTATTTGCAAGTAATAAAAACGAGATATAAGGATAGTCATTATTAAATCAAATAAAATTACAAAAAACTTAAAATAAAATACACTAAACATGTGTACACACCTAAAATGAGACACATAACTTAATTAGTACAATAGACTCAACTCACAAACAAGAATTTATTGGAGGCTAAATAGAAAACTTAGAGAGAAAAAGTAAAAAAAAATTCCTTTGTCCAAATCAAATGAACCAAGGCTTTATTTATAGATAAAAAATGATGAATTTTGGTGAAAATAAAATAAATAAAAAATTGATTTTCTATAAAATAATTGACTCCAAATAATTAATGTGGGATAAAAATATAAACAATCAAACAACCAATAAGATTTTGCAAAGTATTATAAGTGGTCCCCACTCATTTCTCATTCAACATATGTTTTCAATACAAATTAATTTATGTCACTTTCAACACCTCATTCAACCATCAATTACAAACATTCAACTATTAAATAATATATTCAACACCCTTATTACAAATGCTATTAAAGATAATTTGATCTCGCGGTTTCTACAAGAGACAACCTACCTTGTTTTAGTCGAAGTTGGATATATTAGAGATGTTAATAAAGTTAAATCCTGTTGCCTCAAGAATTTACTTTGAGAGCTTCGTTGGTATGTCACGAAGACCACATTAGTCTAGAATGATAACGTTTACACGGTGTATTTTTCTAAATTTTTGGTTCAACATTAATGCAGTAAGTATATAGAAATGAATATACATTTTATATGAGAAAAAATTGCTCATGACTATATATGGGTGTTACATATTCTTTTACGTTATCAAATTTCTGACATTTTTATCGAAATACTTCTGCAACATCTTTATAGTGATTTTTAAGATAGACTCAATTTTCATCAACCTTCGTATTCAAATAAGAAGTGTATTAGAATTTGTAAATATCTATTTAGTACAAATTCTTTAGAGTCTTTAATATGTATTTATATTGGAGTTATGAAAACTTAATTATAGGAATAATTATAAAAATTATAGGACTCACAATTTGATCTGCCTAATGGTTGCTGAATTTTTGTATACTCTATGGTCCTCACTTGTTTTCAGTTCACATAATTTTGCTTCATCCACCCACTTTTCCCAACAATTTACACACACAACTAAAGCATAAACCACATAACAAAATGAAAGAAACCCACATAAACCTCAACAACAAAAATCATCAAAATTTATTTTATTATGAGCACAAACATGTGATTCAAGATATACTTTTAACTATCTGAATGTTCCAAGCATCCCTATCAATAAAAACAACATAATTAGTAACAAATTTGGTTAGGAGCTCCATGCATATGTGGGGGATTCATGTTTCCCCATTTTTTAATACTAATAACAACTTTCAATAAAGAGAACCAACTTAACTAAAATCTTAACCCACCTGTAATTACAACTTACAAGACCTAAAACACAAACATATGACATGTTTCCTAGAAATCAATACCTAAAAAACAAACATCAAAATGATCTGTTTTTGTTCAAATTTGTCACCTAATGAAAACAACATTTTCCAAATAGAAGTTGCAACTAGCAAGTACCATTATTTTCTGAACAAAAAATTCTACTAAAGTGTTACCACAGCTTCTGCTTTATTCTTGCACAGAAATCACACAAACCCATGTCTATAACCAAAAAAATATCCAATCATTATTTTAACCTTATGTAAGAAAAAATTTCAATTCCATGACAAGACATTTTCAATTTTGTTTTTCATGTAATAGAGCTAAAGTGTTAGTACTATTTTTGAATCACATGAAACATGATTCCAAGAAGTTTCAAAGCAAAGGTAACATCCTACCCCACAAGAAGCTAAGGTAAAAAGGTTACATTTAAAATTAAATTATCTTAAAATAAAATAAAAACACAAGAAACCAAAAGTGTTCTGTTTTCACTCTCTCTCTCTCTCTCTCTCTCTCTATCTCTAGTTCTTTTTGCATACACATTATTATATAAGAACATGATTAGGTGAAAGTTTATCTTCACTCTTAGTCCTTTATTTCATTCCCAAAAACTGAGGAAATGGGTTCAGTTTCTGTAAATGCTCTGTTTCATACTCTGTTTCTTGCTCTGTTTCTGACTCTGTTTCAAACAAAAGCAGAGATTTTTGACACTTTTAGCAATGAGACAAGTTTTGAGACCAGTAACACCTTAGGAACATGTAACATTTTCAATGGAAAATGGGTTTACGACGCTTCATATCCTCTCTATGATCCTTCAACATGTCCTTTCATAGATCCACAGTTCAATTGTCAGAAACATGGTAGAAAAGACAAACTTTATCAGAAATATAGGTGGAAGCCATTTTCATGTAACTTGCAAAGGTACAATTTTTATCAACATTTTGGTTTGTTTTTTGTTTTGTTTTTGGTTTTAGCTAAAAGGGTTGTTGGAAAACTGGTTTGCAGATTCAATGGTTTGAACTTTGTTAAGGGACATAAAGGGAAAAAGATTATGTTTGTTGGTGATTCTTTGAGCTTGAATCAGTTCAACTCATTGGCTTGTATGATTCATGCTTCTGTGCCAAATTCTAAGGCTACATTTTATCAGAGAGATGCTATTTCTTCTGTCACATTTGAGGTTTGTTTGTTCTTTTCTTTCATTGTGTTTTGAAACCATTAGTGTAGCAAAAAGTTGGTTTTTTTTTAATGATGTTAGGCTAATTAAGTGCTTTTTCGAACTTTTGAGCAATTTCCAAAATTAAAGTGAAATTTTGATACACTTGAATCTGATCTAGTTTTGAATGTGATGTTTTGAGTAATAAAGGGTGAATGTGATTGTGTTGGGGACATTTTCTGTTAGAATAGACGTGGAGTTTTAGTTGTCACAACTTCATTATTTATTTATGGTGAAAAGGAAAAGTCATTTTTTCATTATTTTTTATGTCACCTACCAGAAAATTTATTTATTTTTCATTATGTTTGTTTATAATATAAGTCTCCATAATGCTACTTACATGATGTCTCATATAATTGTTCGCAAATCCTATCTTAATTGACAAAAGTCAAACCGATATTATTGGGTTGTACGTCTGAGACTCTGCTATAATTATTGATAATTCCAATTTTAAGATTTTTAGCCCTTTTTTCAGGAATATGGTCTTAAGTTATTTCTATTTCGCACCGCGTATTTGGTAGACCTTGATCATGATAAAGCCGGAAGAGTTTTGAAGCTAGACTCAATCAAGAATGGTGAAGCTTGGAGAGGAATGGATGTGTTGATCTTCAACACATGGCATTGGTGGACTCACACCGGAAATGCACAACCGTAGGATCATCATTCTTTCACATTCGCATCATCTTTATTGCAATGATTATTTAATCAACGTGCTAACATTTTTTGTGACATGAAAAATTGATGATAGGTGGGATTATATTCAAGAGAATAATAAATTGTTTAAAGACATGAACCGTTTTGTTGCATTCTACAAAGGATTAACAACTTGGGCAAGATGGGTTGAAGAAAATGTTAATCCATCCAAAACCAAAGTCTTTTTCTTAGGAATTTCTCCGGTCCATTACCAGTAAGTTATTCGTATAGATTCTCTGAGTAAATATTTTTTATACTGTCAATTAATTATAATCGTTATATAGACTCTCTCTCAGCATAATTACTTTTTACACTATCAATCAATTATAATCGTTTGGTAAACTTTTTTATGTTATTAGGGGGAAAGATTGGAATGAACCGACGAAGTCGTGCATGAGTGAGAAAGAACCGTATTTCGGATTGAAGTATCCGGGAGGGACACCAATGGCTTGGATGGTAGTGAACAAGGTGTTGAGAAGGATGAGCAAACCAGTTTATTTCTTAGATGTGACAATATTATCACAGTACAGAAAAGATGCGCATCCAGAAGGTTATAGTGGTGTTATGGCAACAGATTGTAGTCACTGGTGTCTTCCAGGACTTCCTGATACATGGAATGAGCTTCTCAATGCAGCACTTTCTCATTGACAGACAATTTGAATTGTGTATAAGGTTCAACTTTTAGAGGAAAATTCATTGTTTTCAATTTCTAGGAATTATTGTAATTGGATAATAAAAAGGGTTTGATATGGTTCAATTTCTAAAATTGTAAATGTTCATTGTTTAGGCAGAAATTTGCCTTTAATTGTACTAGCAAATATTGTCTTTTTTAAGTTAGGAAAGATTTGTTGCTTCATTGTAAATCAAGTGGGGATGAAGTTTCCTTTTTTAAAAGCATTGAAATTGAAGTGATGTTGCAAAGTAAAGCTATTATAATTTGTAAAAATCATTGGTCCGATTTAAATGGCTATTTGCATTCATGTCATTTGCCAATTGGTGGCTAAATAATCAACTAGTGTTTATTGTTTCAATAAGATACGATAAGCCTAATTATTGATTTTCCTATCATATTTTCCATGCTTATGCTTAAGAAAATGTGAAAATAAAGAAAAACAAGAATAATATCAATGATATATTATCATTAGTAGTGTTTTAAAAACCGGACCAGACCGGCCGGTTGGACCGGTCGAACCGTGAACCGGTTAGGTAATCGGTCTAATTCAATAGCTGGATCGAGAATATCATTGAGCCGGTGTGAATCGGTCAAAACCGGTGTAAACTGCTAAAACCGGGAAAACCGGCGGTTTTTGTGAACCGGTGGTTTAGATGCATTTTTTAATTTTAAAAAATTAATACAGCGTTGTTTTGACTATTTTAATTAAAAATTAAAATAAAAATTAAAATAAATAAAATATTTAAAAAAATTGTTGGAGATGCGGTTGATTTTGTTACCGATAATTTTGATATTGAAGAAGGAGATCTCAACATTGAAACAATTTTTCTTTTATTGAAATTAAATTTAGTAGACAATGAAATTATTTTGTTATAATTTATTTAATTAGATTATGTTGCGATTAAACTTTTGTTTGTAATTATATTTTATAATTATGTACTATTTTATTGTGTGTGATACCTATGTATAAAATTTAAATTTAAATTATAAACTTGTGAATTTTTTTATAATATGATGTTTTCAAAAAATTTAAGTGCTAGTTATATTTTGTAGAGTCTGAATCATCTGGTGCGACAGATTTTATACTTATATAATTTTGTTATAACGACCGGTCTATCCAACCGAATTATCCGGCTTAACCCGGTTTAGTCATGTGGTTCGACCAATGACCCAGTGGTTCGACCAATAAACCAGTGACCCAGTACCCTCACCGGCTTAAAGTCCGGTTCGGTTTTTAAAACACTATTTCATTACTATTCCATTATCTCAATTAAATAGAAAATTAAATTTAAAATAAATTAAAAAATATATTCTAAAATAATGACATATGTGCATTATTGCTTTTCCTCTCTAATTTGTTTCGTAATAAATAGTACTCCTCTTTCTTGATTATTGTGAATTGTATCCAAAAGACTCCTACATTTTATTTAAAATGTCAATTTTATCGTGTATATTTTTAATTAATTTACCATTTAATTTTTTACTATTCATTTGAGACTTTCAAAAAATTGTACCCCCTACTTATAACTTATATGTATCGGAAGACTTTGGAAAAGAGTTTATGTATCTATTATTTGTGTATCAGATCATTTTCAATAAAACATTCAGTTCGTATTTTATTAACCGTTCGAAGAATTTGGAAAGAGTTCAGGTTTTGGGTTAAAATTTTAGTGTACCGGAACATTGTCAAATGTGTTCGGGTTTGCATGTTTGTGTGTACCAGAACTCTCTATGACAAGATATCTGGTGTTCATTTATTGAGTACCAGAACATTTGATGTCAAGATGTTTGGTTTGTATTTAAAAAAATTACAATTTTTTATGTTACAGGTATAGAAATTTCTCTACAAAAATGCGATAAAACCAAATATGTGTAGATACCTCTGATTCATTCTAAATCAGGTCGACTTTGGCGAAAGATGGATACGGATGGAAGGTTGATGTAAAATGTGAACTTCATAACCATGGTTTACCTGGTAGATTAGAAGGCCATTCTTTTGTTGGTAGGTTGAGCACATATGAGAAGCAGCATTTTGTTGATTTGACAAATAGACATGTTACACCTAGACACATATTGCTTTCTTTGCAAGAGCGAGATTTGGAGAATGTCTCTCGGATCACACAAATATATAAGCATAAAAGTAAGTTACAAAAAAATATAAGAGGTCCTATAAGTGACATACAATATTTGTTTACTAGAGTAGAAAAAGAGATGACTCGAAATTGTGATATTTTTTTCTATAAGTTGTTGAATATTTTTCCTATTGTGTTAGTTATGGAGAGCACTTATAGGACAAACAAATATAGACAACCTCTGTTTGAAATTGTTGGCATATGACATCAACTATGATATTTAGTGTTGCATTTGCTTATATGGAGTCTGAGCAGACAGAAAACTTTTATTGGGTGTTGGATATTTTGAAACAATTGTTTGTTAATAAAGATTTGTGTCCACAAACAAGTGATTTTGACGGATAAAGATCTTGCTTTTATGAAACCAATTGAAGTTGTGTTTCCATGGACGATTAATTTGCTATGTCGATTTCACATTAACAACAATATTGTGTTTCCAGTAGGATATGATATTTATATCGACCCTACTTATCATGAGTATGTTGATCAAGCATCTTAATCTTCAAAGAGGCGGTCTCAACGATCATAGACTTCGAAGAAGCAGTCACAATTGTAAGGAGGAATTGGCACCTCTCTTGGCGCATCATGACGAGGCGGTACCAACCGAGGATGTGAAACACAATAATACCACTCCAAGTATCCAACATTTGTATCATATGAAGTGGTAACCAATTCTATCGGACGGATCACGTCAATGACGCTCTGATGGTAACCAATCTAGTTAACATCAATATCATCATCCATCATATAATCAGTAGGTGGGGTGGAACATTATGCTTGTATCCAAACTGACATATACATATGTCAAGCAAGTATGGAATAATTGTGTCACCTCGCTTCAGACACCCCCTATACAAACACAACACATCAAGTTGGCACCATACTTTATGAACTTCGAATGGGCACCATATGACGTCAATAGGTGTCGGCTCGTCCAAAATAGGTCTAAATTCATCCACCTTTAGGACTCCTTGCTTTTAGGACCATCTCATAGCTCGAGGAAGTCCACGACTATCAGGTGGTTTCCAATTTTCTCCTCTTTTTCCAAGAGTTGCAAAATACTCATGAATTTGAAACTATTACAAAACCAACCGGTTGTGGTGTAGATGCAAATGCACCAACATGCTCTTCCTCACCTACCAACGTCGATGGAGAGCCCCTTCCTAAACCACGCTCTGAAATACTATCGCCCCTGCCTCGTAATCGTGCTACTGCCAAAATAACAAAAAAACATTAAGAAAGTTATAAATCAACAAATTGGACACTTGTTGTAAGAGTTTCGGTGCATTAACTTTCCACAATATCGAACCACTTTGTAAAGGAGTTATGGTGACTGTTTCAAAAAACTGAAAGACATTGCAAATGAATTCCGGTGTCTAGCATAAGAATCGGAAGAGTTGGCCTAAGAGTTCCGGTGAAATTATAAGAATGGAGGACTTACTGATTCAGTTTAGGTTTGTAATTTGTGTATCGAAAAAAGTTGTTTTAAGAGTTCCGAGATGAAAGAAAATATTACTATATTGGAACACTCGAGAAACAAGAGTGAAAAAAAGTGAAAACTTTGGAAAATAAACTCTTTATACGAGGGTATTTTGGTCAAAAAATATAATGTGGAAAGGGGATATATGATGGGGTATAGGGTAAAATTTTCATTTTAGCATCACTTAGACTATAAAAAAAACAAGATAATTTTTTTTAATCAACCAGTTTATTAAAATCTTTCTTTTATGGGTTGCTCTAACCGATTTCAAGTTGACACCATTTAAAATTAAAATAAATAAATTTTAAAAATAGTTTTAATATAAACAAAAAGGTTGGACTCTTGCACTTTATCTTTTCTAACTAGGAACCAAACTCTTTTGGATTATGAGGTGGTCCAAAGATCGTCGCATTGAGTTTTTAACACTCACTTTAAATAAGTTGGACACTATTCACTTAAAACCTCAATACATTAGGTTTACAGATCCTCTCATTTTAAAGTACAATTTACTTTCCATTTAACGTTTAACTCAAACTCAAATTTAATATAGGGTTAAATGCAATTCACCCCCTGTCATTAGGGCGTGTTTCAGATTTGCCCCCCTGAATCTTTTTTTTTAAGAAGACACTCTTATAAAAGTGTAAACCCAGTTTCATCACACCCTTTTACTACCAATGCTGACTGGGCTTTGACTGATTGGCTGACGTGGCAAAGGAATTATGCTGACTGTGTTATCTTCTAAAAAATAAATAGACTTCTAGGGTTTTCTTTCTCCCCCAAACTGAAAATTGCTCGTACCAGTTTCAATTCCATCCCTGTGCTTACCCTGTTCTTCCTCGTCCATTCAATTCGATCATCGCGGAGTCATGGTTGGATGTAGTTCACGAATGAGCACGGTTGGGTCAGCATCATCGCATGATTTGCCCAGATGTGGGTGTGGTATAACGATGAAGATGTGGAGAGCCAACACAGTGCAAAACCCCAACCGAAAATTCTGGAAATGTGGAAGCGCTGGGGTGAGTATGTTTATCTCACCATCTAATATTGATTTTTCTATATGCTAACTCAGGTTCCATCTCATTTTGTGTAGACTGAGAATAGTTGTGAACTATTTCTATGGGATGATGAAATCGTCGAATTCAACAAAGGAGAAACTATCACTTCACCATTTTGTAAGAAGTGTGATATACTACAAATGAAACTGGAATCAGTGTCAAACAATTTGGAGAAAATGAAGATGAAGGTTGAAGTTCAGAAAAGGAAAAATATGCAGCTTAGGATAGCACTTGTTTTGTGTTGTATGATTGTTGGTTTTATTTACAATTTCATGTAATTTGTCTAATTTAGTTAGGGTTGAATGATGTAATTTTCGATGATGTGTAATATACTTGAAACATGTTTTTATTGGAAGGAGTGTGCTGATTTTGTTAACAGTTTTATTTGGTTCAATTTGCTGAGGCACATGTATTGAGAAACACTATTGCATAATTGAGAAATAACCAAAAGCACATATGTGCATAATTCAAAATCATATATAAATAACCCAAATCCATACTTGATTCATTACCAATAGCACAAATGTGCATAATTCAGTTAATACAAAAAGCACAAATGTGCATAATTCAGTTGATACCAAAAGCACAAAATGTGCATAATTCAGAAAACAACTTAATGCACAAATGTGCATAATTCAGTCAACACAAAAAGCACCTAAGTGCATAATTCAGAAAACCATCAAAAGCACATATGTAAACATACATAGTGCATAATTAGTTCATTACAAAAGGCACCAAACCGTGCAACAGACATAGTAAACAGACATAGTAAATTACAAGTCATTGATAGACTTCTTTTTTGGGGTCTTCTTCAAATTCTTCTTAGGAGTAGTCTTCATCTTCCTTTGTGATGCATTGCTATGTTCTTCTTCTGTTATCAATAATGGTTGTTCTGGTGCAGAACCAGGGCCTGTGAAAGGTTTTGGTTTTTTAAATCAATTTTCCTTAATTCTCTCACTGACCCTCTTTCTCACTGGTTTCACTTGAGCTTTTCCTTTGTTTTTGGCACTGACTTCAGCTGGAGTTGGTTTGGCTTTACTTGTCTTCACTTCACTTGGATTGACTTTACTGATTTTGACTTCTCTTGGCCTGCCTTCACTTGGATTGCCTTTTCTTGCATTGCCTTCATTTGGATTGCCCTCTCTTGCATTGCCTTCACTTGGATTGCCCTCACTTGCATTGCCTTCACTTATGTTGACCTCATTTGGATTGACCTCACTTGTTTTGACCTCATTTGGATTGGCCTCATTGACCACATTTGTTTTGACCTCATTGACCTCATTTGTGTTGACTGCACTAGCACTTGGAGTGACTGCACTTGCATTAGTAGCAGTTCTCAATTGTCCTTTTTTCTGCAACATAATTACATTATCAGTAGCAGAATTTAAAGCAAAAAGCAATATCAATATCCATTAAGATCATACATTTCATTTCAAGGCACTTGGATCTTGCACCTTGCTCTTGCATGACTTAATATTATGCCCAATCATGTCACATCTAGTGCACCTGTAAGACACACCAGGTAGCCTCCTCCTAGCACCTTCCTCTCCAGTCTCCCTAATCCTCAATTTCCTTGGTCTACCAAGACCCTTTTTGAAGTCAGGAGGCAAGAGATCTTCACTTTCATTAGTAGGCACTCCCATTAGCCATGCCCAAGCTTGTGGATCTACTGCCTTTAATGCAATCATCTTCTGCAAGAATGCTTGATGGTATGTTGCCTTGGCTGCTCCCATCATTAGATCTCTTATAAGTGCTCCTCCACCAAACTTTTTCTTGAAATTTGCATACAAATGCCTCAAGCAAAGTCTGTGCTCAATCCTCTCAAACATGTCTTCAAATACAGCCACCAAACCCTGCAACAATGATAAATAACACATAATTAGTTTAAAAACACATAAATAACAAAGTATATAATTAAATGTTGGAGGCAATACCTTGTGCTGGTCTGAGATAAATACATATCTTTTCTCTATTCCAATATCTTCCATTAACAGTTGTATAAACCACTTCCAAGATTCTTTTGTTTTTGTTTCAACAACCCCAAAGGCCAGTGGAAAATATTGATCATTGGGGTCCCTTCCCACTGCTATCAACAACTGACCTCCATACTTAGTCTTCAGATGACAGCCATCCACCCCAATAAAAGGTCTACAACCATTTATGAACCCTTTTTTACATCCCTCAAAACAGAAATAGAAAGAACCAAACCTTGGTTGGATGGAAGGTGATGGTCTCTCAATGTTGATCTTTACAGTGTTTCCAGCACTCACCCTATGCAATTCAGCTGCATACCTCCACAAATTTGAATATTGCTTGTCTGCATCCCTTTCTATCATTTGTCTTGCTATCATTTTTGCTTTCCATGCCCTGCCCACAGTGATACCCACTCCATAATTTTGCCTCATATCTTGAATAATATCACAGATCCTCAAGTTGTCACAAGTCTGCATTTTCTTTACAACTGTCTTGGCCACCCACTTTGAATTTGCAGTTTTGTTATCCAAAACCCTAGCACATGTGTGGGTGTCATTTATAGTCTTAATTGCATAAGTGTGCTTGTGGCCCACTTTGGAACAGAGCATTAAAAAACCACACTTGGCTTACATTCAACTCTCACCCTATACCCCTCATTTTTTACAAATGTTATTTCCCTACCATTTAAAACTGTCCACTCACGTATAGCATCCCTAAATTCATATAGGGAAGTGAACTCCATACCCCACTTAAACTTAAAATCCTTTGTAAGTTGTTCTTTCTTAAACTTTTCAAACTTAGGCTTTTTGTCATCTTCTGAGTTATCAGGGTCAGAACTATTAAGCTCTTCACTAAGGTACTCCTCCTCATCATCATCATATTTCGTCTTATTTGGACATGGTAACAAACCTGCAATGACTGGACCCTCCCTAATTGGTACAGTGACATCAATACCATCAAGCTCATCAAACCCATCAGCAATGGCAGTTGTCCTCTCATCCTCACTATCATTAAAACCTTCAACAACCTCTTCATCACTAACCTCTAAATCAGACACAAACTTAGGGCAATTACCAACTACACTTGGATCATGTTCCACAAAAATTTCCCCATCCAAGTGCATCGCACAACCATAAGCAGCAAAATCATAGGCATCCCCATCATTTCTAATCTGAAAGTAATTAGGGTCTATGTCTAATATTTTGGTCCACAACCTAAAAGAACCTTCTAAGTACCCCCACCTAGTTACTAAGTTAAGAACATGATGCATTGTCCACTCATCTATATGTTCCCCCGAAATCAGAGTAGAAACACCACCCTTGTAAATCGTTTCACCATTATTATCAATAAACTCTCCTCCATGTCGAAACACAACATTAAACAGTACATTGTTCTGAAATGTTAAACGTAATGTAAGAAAAAAGTTTACAAAACCATGATACAAGCAAGTTACAGACATTGATTAATGGAACTAACCTCTGAACTTTCGCCGTTGCCGTCCATTGATTCGTCTTCCTCCACTTCCTTGTGCTTCCAAGTCGTCTTCTCCAACACAAACAATGAACCCTAGCTTTTCTAATTCACGGGGGGTAAACATAAAGACATGTTCACGAATTTTAATTTTAAAAATAATTCCTTTGCCACGTCAGCCAATCAGTCAAAGCCCAGTCAGCATTGGTAGTAAAAGGGTGTGGTGAAACTGGGTTTACACTTTTATAAGGGTGTCTTCTTAAAAAAAAAAAGATTCAGGGGGGCAAATCTGAAACACGCCCTAATGGCAGGGGGTGAATTGCATTTAACCCTAATATATTCATACTCTCTCTGTGGACAATCAATAGTGCGTATTCTATGATAAATCACAATCTTTATTAACTTTTAATTTTATTGTTAAATATTAATATTTATTATTGAAATTAAACATTTGGTGTAGCTTTTGAAAAGGTTACATGTTAATAATTAAAAGTTAGAATGTTAAAATTATTTTAGACTAAGCAATTCAACCACATTGACCATTTTTTGTTTGGAAATGAAAATAATACTAATATTAATGAGATTGCAATTGCATATATATGCCATAAGTAGATAAGATATATAATTGTATGCAAAAGCCAGTATTTAAAGAATGTAGGACAAGAAGTTATTTATTTATAATTTATTTTTCTTATATAATTTAAATGGTTGGTGAAACAATTACTTTGTTATGTATGATTGCATTTTATTGGAAAAAGATATGAGAGAGGGACCAAATTTGAGTTATTTTAAAATGTGAGGACCAATTTTGTAAATGGATAAAAATAAAGGAACAAATTATAATTAAGATTGTATATTCATGGATATTTAAAAAAATGTTTAATAAGTTAGTGGTCCTCTTTATTGTGTACAAGTGTGAGTTAGAAGTTTGCATTGCTTAGAAAATTGGAGGTTGAACACTTTATAAGTGGGAAGACTCATACATCTATCATCTTAAGATTTTAGATGAATATGTGGTGTCTCTTTCACTTGTAAGTTTTGCTTTTGACCCAATGTAGTTTCTCCTTATGATGACACAACAGTGGTATCATAGTTGATGGTTCAATTAAGGGGTCGACTCCTTCTATCGAAAGTCTTCCTGATAATGTGGTGGTCAGGCGGCATGTCCAGTTGTAGTGCCCGTAATAGCGGTACAAGTGTATATGGATAAAAGAGATTCCGTTTGAGGAGGAGCATAGTGGATGAACTCACATTTAAGGGTGAGATTGTTGTGTACAAGTATGAGTTAGAAGTCCCACATTGCTTAGAAAAGTGAATGTTAAGCACTTTATAAGTGAGAGGACTCATACATCTATCACCTTAGGGGGTGTGAAACTTTGGGGGAAACTTTGAATCTTGAGATCTAATCACGGGGATGGACTTAGAGTTTGAATGAAGTAGATGTTGTGAAATTTTGGTGGAAACATGGGTGTGTGGCTGGAAAAAGTCCTAAATTCATTTAGAAATGATTATGATACAATGCAGCAAATTTAGGTGAACCTAGTAAAACATCTAATATTGAGTTTTGTCGGTACAAGAAAGAAGGTTGCAATAATATTGAAAAAGAAAAGGAAATTTTTACAATAATGCACTGCATTTCAAAAAAACAAGGACAAATTTTTTGCACTTGTTGAGGATACTCAATCATGTTCACAAGCAATGATTCATCATAATTTCGTAGATGGTTTATCACAAACAGGCTTGTACAAGTTTTTTTGTGATTGATCCTGAAATTTTAGCATCAATGTTACTTAATGAAGATAATGGAAATGATGTCATATTTTACATCTAGCCTGTTAATATTGATACAAATCTTATGACAAGCAATGTTATACCAACCTCTCCTATGAATCCAGCCAATGTTATGTCAAGTGCTTCCAAGTATAGTGGTGTTAAAATCTTCATTGGTTTCATATCAACTGTAGCTAACCCTAATGCATTCAAACCACTAGGACTTGTCCAAAATGATGGAAATATAGATTTATTTTTTAAGTGTGAGATATTGGATCGAACTCTAGTATGGTCGAAGGGTAGCTTCTTGGTTCGACAGGATGAAGCATGAAGTCGAAGGTTGTTCACATGCTTGTGTCGAAGATGCTAGGGTTGTTAGCATGTTAAATTAGGTTTTAGTGTTTAAACCCTAATTTGTTAAGTTAGCTTGTTTATTAAGTTGACTTGTGTAATGGGCCTTGTGGAAAAAGCCCTTAGTTAGTATGTTAGGTTTTATTATAAATAGTATACTAGTCTCTCATCATTGCTAAGCTGCAAATCCTAATTTAGGGTGAGAGAGGTTATTTGTTATTCTTGTAATCTTGTTTTAAGAGAAAGTGAAAGAATAGTAGTTATAACCAATTCTTGTGTTCTTCTTCTCCTCTCTAATTCCTATTATACTTTGTTATTGGTATCGTTTTTCACAACAAATTGGTGCGGTGAGCGTGGAGAAGATGCCTTCAACAAAGTATGAGATTGAAAAGTTCACCGGAGTGAATGATTTCGGTCTGTGGCGCTTGAAGATGAAAGCCCTACTAATACAGCAGGGTTGTTTGGAAGCGTTGAAGGGAGCGGCGGCTATGGACGTTGCGTTAACGGAAAGAGAGAAGACATTGGCGAGTTGCAAGTTTTTCCACTGTATACAGTTGATAAAGCTGCATGAAGAAAGCTAGTTTGTCCCCTTGACGTTGTAGAGTTAGGTCCAAGGTGGAGATTTGTGAGATATTGGATCGAACTCTAGTATGGTCGAAGGGTAGCTTCTTGGTTCGACAGGATTAAGCATGAAGTCGAAGGTTGTTCACATGCTTGTGTCGAAGATGCTAGGGTTGTTAGCATGTTAAATTAGGTTTTAGTGTTTAAACCCTAATTTGTTAAGTTAGCTTGTTTATTAAGTTGACTTGTGTAATGGGCCTTGTGGAAAAAGCCCATTAGTTAGTATGTTAGGTTTTATTATAAATATCATACTAGTCTCTCATCATTGCTAAGCTGCAAATCCTAATTTAGGGCGAGAAAAGTTATTTGTTATTCTTGTAAACTTGTAATCTTGTTTTAAGAGAAAGTGAAAGAATAGCAGTTATAACCAATTCTTGTGTTCTTCTTCTCCTCTCTAATTCTCTATTATACTTTGTTATTGGTATCGTTTTTCACAACATTAAGAAAAAAAATTCTATGGGCCTTTTTGTTTTAAGGACAATCTTGTAGAGTTTTAGTTTGTTGCATCCAAAACACATTATTTGAATCTTGTCAACTTCAATTTTAAGATTTTATCTTCTTCTTGTAAATATTCTTTTGATCTGATATCTTCCTTTTAACGTGTTTGATTTTTGAGTAAATAATTCTGTATTATTTATGCTGATTAAAAATTATTTAAATTTAAAGTGATTTATATTTGAATATATTTACGTAAAAGTGAATTGAACAATAAATTTCAGTCTAAAAAATCATAAATTATGTTTGTTTTAAAAAATTACAAATTCTAACTTTAAATTAAAAAATCATTTCTCCTCAAACCAATTTTACACATCTCAAATAAATTTCAAATGCTTTAAATATGGTATCAAACATTAACTTTAACTTTGTTTAAATTGAAAGAATCGGATGGAGCGGAATGTGATGGAATTGAATAATACTTTTTTGTTTGGATCTTTTAAAATTGAATTAAGTGTAGCGAAATGGAGTGGTATGAATTTTATTTCATTCCATCATTTACCAACGTATTCTTACCAACATATTCTTTCTCCTCCGATTTGGACGGAATAAATAATTTGTCGTGTTCCATCCTAAAATTTTCGAACAATAGAATAGAATATTTGTTCCACTCCGCTTAATTTCACTCAGCCAGCCCCAGTGTATTTCGCTCCATTCATTTCATTATAACCAAATATAGCCTAAGTATAACAGAAAACATTCATTTAGTGTTTTTGAATAAACTATTTCAATAACAGAAAAAATGAAGTCTTTGTTTGTATATCTAATCACCTATAAACAACATATGACTTCTGACAAATTGTTTCTATAAACAATTTCAAACTATCTCACTAGTGCAAATATCAGGATAAACATCAATCCAAACATGCCCAAGTGATAACTAAACTAGCCAATAGTGTATTCCAGAGTAGCCTATAAGGAAACCATTCCTTCCTGTAATTTTTGACGTGTCTCAAACCTGATAAGCTAGCTACTGGCACTGTTCGAATTCATAGAACTTACCACTGGATTGCGAAGCTGAGTCACTCCATTGATTTTAAGACAGTTCCTAATTTGTTACACCACATGTCCTTCCATGTCCTTTTCAAACTTAAGACTTCAAACCGACATGCCCCTATCTTGTTCCTTTAAAACCAGACTTCACCTTTCTTCGGTGAACATACAGATATATCAATAGCCACAATTTGAATATAGCCATAATTTGAAAGAAAAGCAGTGTATCATTGTTTTCTTGAGAGATAACATAGCAAAAACAATGGCTTCTGAACAAGTGCATCGTGCAGAAGTATTCAGTGAGACGTTTGTGGAGATAGGGGAGATACAAATCCAGGAACAAAGAAATGAAGGAGAGGGTGGTACTAATCAGAAACAACAAGATATCAGAGAGTTGCATGCTGATAGAGGCGGGTCTCAAGACAAAGGGGTTGAAAGGAAGCGGAGAGAAGAAGCTGCTAAAGGATTGAGGGACAGAGAAGAGAAAGAAACAAGAGAGAAAATGAAGGAAGAGCATGCAAGGACAATGGAACACACTAGACAGGCTCATGCAAAACAAAGAGTAAAAGAAGAGAATTTCAAGCACAGAACTCAGAATGCAATTGCAAATACTCAAGAGAGAGCAAAACAGGAAGCAAGTGTTCAAACTTCAAGAGATGATACAACAGCTGCAAGGAACAAGGATGTGGAATCAAAGGCCATAAGGGTTACACATAATAAGGTTTTTATTTCTATTTCTATCTATCTCTTTTATATGCCAATGAAGTGAATTAGCTTAGTTATTCTGTATGTTGGAACTTATATCTGAAATTTGCCACTTGAAAATAGGAAACTAAGGAAAGGCCATCAGAGAAATCCACCACCAAAGGCTTTGAAGAAGGAAAAAAGAAACCTGTTGTTGTTTGTGAAACTGTAGTTAAAGTTATTCCACAGAAGGATAACGAAAGCAACACAGTGGGAAGCTCTGAGAGAGTTCAAGAGAGAGACATAGCAAAAAAGCAAGGTATGTTGAGGGAAACTAAAACACAACATGCAGAAAAAATTAACAAAAATAGGGAAAGCCATGTGTTGGCTACCTATGCCGAAGTTGTAAAAGGTGATGATTCTGCTTCAAGGAGATTACAGGAACAAAAGCTAAATGAAACATTAGTTGAAAAAGGCTTTGAGGGAGAGAAAGAAGAATCTCAAGTGTGTATTATGCAGAATCTGCCTATGGTAAATGAGCCATTGGATAATAAGGCCAATGAAGGTGGAAGTACTGTGTTGGGAGCTGTAGGTGAAACTGTGAAAGAGATTGGGGAAAACATCCTGAAACCAGCTAAGAAAGTGATAGAAAAAAGTGAAGAGGGAAAAGAGGGTGGTGGAGTGTTGAGTGCCATAGGTGAAACCGTAGCAGAAATAGCAGAGACAACTAAGGTAATTGCTGTTGGAGATGGAGAATCAAAATCAAAAGTGAGCACTGAATCAGAGACAAAAGTGAGTTTTGTATGTTAAGGCGCCTTTTAACTGAATAGCGTCCTTATAAATAATCTGTTTTCTGCAAACTCTACCTTATGTAAAACAATACAAGTATATGTATAGGTCTTATGAGTTTTTGTATTTTTGGTAATATCATCATTTAATAAAATCAAAATAATACATAAATGTATAAGAGAGATCATCAATGTAGTAATAATGAATCACGAATATCAGAAACACAATACTAGTAAACGTAATTACAAGTGGCTAGCCGAGAAACACAATACTAGTAAACAAGTGGCTAGCCGAGAAACACAATACTAGTAAACGTAATTACAACATAAATGTATAAGAGAGATCATCAATGTAGTAATAATGAATCACGAATATCAGAAACACAATACTAGTAAACGTGATTACAAGTGGCTAGCCGAGAAATACAATACTAGTAAACGTAATTACAAGTGGCTAGCCGAGAAACACAATACTACTAAACGTAATTACAAGTGGCTAGCCGACACGGACACAACTTTTCTAATTACAAGTGGCTAGCCGACACGGACACAACTTTTTTAATTACAAGTGGCTAGCCGACACGGACGCAATTTTTTTCAGAGGTCTCGGAGCCTAATAACCTAAAAACCTAATTGACTCTGAAATCAAAACAACAACAAAAATTGGCAAAAGAAAGAGAATTCAGCATGGGATCATAGAGATGAACCACGTCATGACATGCAATGGAGCTTTGATTAATTCAAGCGCAATTTCAATTACTACCGTGAGACACAAGAAACAGGGGCATATGCATGAAAGCAATGTTCTGCAAAAAAAAAAAAAAATTGATTTGTATAGCAATTCAATTGAAAGCCAGATGAGAAATGAAGAAATGAAAAGATTACCCGATAATCCAGACGAATGTGCCAACGATTGAGAGGAGGAGACAGAGAAATGAAAAAGGAAGACCTATTAGAAAACCCAAAGGTCTGCATTCACCTTCTGAATTGCACATTGTTTCTTTTCACTTTTGAACCCTTTTTCTGGATTAGATAGATTATTAGATTCTCCATTAATCACGTTTTCTAATTATTATCAAGATAGGTTAATTAACTAAGATTTATTATAGTTACATCCTAAGAACTTCCAACTAGACCTTGAATTGACAAAAATACCCTTTTACTATTTCTAAATTTTCAACCGTTTTCCTCTCATTTTCATCATTTTGGATCTTTTCTTTTTTTTATCATGATTCTGTTTCTCTTTCTTAATCTCTTTTCATTATAAAATTATTTGGTTTTGAGATTAAGAGAGAAAGAGAGGTGCACTTGTATGTTAGAGAGATGTTGCAAAAACATGGATCTTTAAGTCCAAAATATTTCTTTTATATATAATATTTGTCATTAAAAGAATCGCAAGTTTTATGGTCAAATAATATACTGATAAAATCTATTAAATTGATAAATTATTTTGGTTGAAAATTTTTTTATTTAATAAAACTATAGGTATTCATCATTTATAAACACAATAAATTTATCAATTTAATCATTATATTTGACAATTTACTATTAAATTAATCTCTATTTTTATCTAAATTTTATCAAATAAAAATCATACACGTATGTACATAGATTCATCAATTTAGTTTATATATTTGGCCACTCAATATCAAATTAGTTCTTATTGTTACCCAAATTTTATCAGATAAAATTCTTGCATGTAAAGAAAAAAACAAAAAAAAAACATTCATTATTGTAGCTCATATATTTGAGTATTAATTGTTAAATAGGTCTTGTCTTTATATAATTTATACTAAATAAATAATTGAAAAATAAAATTAAAAATATTTAAAAAAATGTGTGTAAGAGACATCTTAAATTTAACTTGCAACAATCAACAATAAGTGACTATTTATCAAAATCAAATGTGTTTAAGAACATACATCTTGCATAACTAATTTAGAAGGGTTTTATACACTAATGCCCGAAAAAAAAAAACTAAATTACCACCTTTTGAAGTGAAATTATCTAAATATCGCATGGATCCATGCACGTGCTAACCATCCATTGGTCGAGCATGTGAAATCCAAATAATCCAAATGCCACATTTCATGCACGTACTCAGTCATCCATTGGTCGAGCATGTGAAATCCAAATAAATACTCAAGTCTTGTGGCATTAGTGCAAAAAATCCAATTTAAAATATTAATAGATGTGTTTAAAGACAAAAAACGGAGACCAATTTAGTGAATTTAGTGACATGAACTAATTTTGAATACTAACAAAATTAGAGTCGTCGTGTTTGAAAACAATTAAGAGAGACAAAAATCAATGAAAACAATTAAGAGAGACAAAAATCAATTTGATAGTTACACTTTATGATCGTTACTCGTACTTCCCAGCTATCATTGATGCTCCCTGTCACTTTCAGAACCTAACTAAAAATCTTTGTGGCGGAGAAGACATTGAGAAAGTATGAAATAAGGCGTATCAACATCACAATAATACATTAGTATGATACAGCAAACACAAGTAAAATGACCAAAAATTGCCTTGTCGTGCTACCACAGATTGGATTCTCCTTTGAATAAATACTTCAGAGTTGTAAGCTAGTACATGGAATGGTATTATGAAGATGTAGAGAATTACATGACAAGTATTATTTTTGTATAACACCAAAATTCATGAATCTGCCACCACAAACAATAAAATTGTCATCAAGGAAACTCAATGCGCAGCAGTAGTTAGCAATGTACACATGCTACGGAACACTAACTACCCTACCTAATTAATTATATCATCACATCCTACCAAACATTATTATACAAGAAATGTGGGAACCAAAACTCCCATACTACATCAGTAGGATTTCCCACGCCCTTCCACTATTATCACCAACTGTTAATCTCCAACCTTCAAACACCAACTAGGCAACTGTCGCCATCATTATCTCTAATCTAAACATCTAAAATCTGCAATATCAAATATACACAAATTAGGACTGTTTATGGTTAATCACTTCATCCAGGAAGTTAAATAATACAAAGCTTCTTCAATTTCAAACATGATGCTATATATTATTTACAATGCATAAGAAAAAGACAAAAAGTAACTGCTAATGCTGAGAAAATTTCAAGACAAAGCTAATTTTACATTATACTCTATATCCTGGAATGACCCTACCAATGGAACTACTAAATAAATAGCTTCCAGGAACCAAGTATTATAAGACAAGAAACTAAAAAAAGGTTTGGAGAGTTATCTTTACATTTTTCAACAGAACACAGCATTTAAAATCTACAAGTTGATATTTATTCATCTGGAGGTGTATATTGACAACAATGCAAATGTCCACCCAACTCTTTAAAAATATACTTACAATTACAACCGAGCCTTATTAAAAATATATAGTTAATAAAATCCACACTTCGGCCAACTGCATCATGACATTTTCACTTCACATAGAACTCAACAGAAATAGATGTGAAAAAAATTGCGAGAAAAATAATGACAATTGGAGTAAACTCATTTATTTTAATAGTGCCTATAAAACTTCAACTCAGCAAATTATGATAATATCATTACGAACTTCATTAAAAGACCCAATCCGACAGGGGGGGCAGACGCCAGCAAGTTTCACATCTATTTTGCCAGATAAAGAAATTGCTAATAGAAAAACATAATAGAATAGCACCTCAATTGTAGTATCCAAAGAGTACAAGTAGAAAGACAAACATTCACTAAAACAAAAACAGCATACAAACCAAAAGCCAATGAATTAGGCTCGCCTCAACTCACAAGAATACCATATTTCATAATAAAACCATGCATTATAAAGGTCAGGAAAAAAGAAGGAAATAAGCCTAAGTTACTTGTTTGACAAATTTAATGATAATTAAGCATAAAAACTATTAACGCTTTATCATTAAATTTTCAATAAGGAATACAAGCACAAATCATTCAGCTTGAATTTGTTCCAATTTACAGGACAAAAACATAAGAAATGCATTTGACACACTCCATGGCAAACAGAATTAGTTGCTAACGAGCACCAAACACATTATTCAGTTTTTTTCAAAGAAAGAAAACAATCCGCTCAGAAGCTACCTACATCACTCTTCTTCTGAATAAAAAAGCAGAATAGAAACGGGAACAGAAGGTAAGAGTTATATAATAGTCACAGAGCCAAAAATGTAACTCTACCTAGCATTATATCAGGTTCCTTGTGACCCTGCATCAGATCCCGAGGCTGAGGAACTGTCACTATCAGAATCTGCAACAGCATATACAAATGAGGAAGAAGGAACATCTAATAACAACAATTACCAAAAGTAAGGATGTGAAAATTAACAGTTGAGATATGAATCAAAATACCACTTGAAGAAGACCCAGAATCACTACTAGAGCTGCTTGAACTACTTGATCTACTTCTATTATCTGCTTGACTTCCCCCTTGCATAGGCAAGGATGGGGGAACATTTCTTTCATCTGTACAGAAACAGACAAACGAGTTATTTCAATTAGAAAATAAAAAACATATAATAGTCTGAAATACTATGACAAATTAAAATTTACCTGCTTGTGGTTCTCTAGAAATCTCTATCATAGCTGGTGGCTGGCTCTACAGAAAGTAAGAGATAATATGTTTAGCAAAAATTGCTTCCTAAAGTATGCATTACCAAATATTGTAAGTTAAAATCCAATCCCTTACCCTCTGGATGGAATTCTGCAAAGCTTCTGCTCTCGCTCGAGCAACTTCAGCCCTCCTCTTGTTCTTGCTCAAACTTTTCTTATAGTTGGTCACAAATCTATCAAGCTCCCAAAGAGTCTCAGCATCCACGCTGTCAATGTCCACTTCAATTTCATCATCATGTTGATTCAAGGCTAAATTTCTCCTCTTAATGATGTGTACAATAGCATCAAGCTTCTCTGGAGGTAAACCCTGAAGGTTTGTGCTTAGTTTTTGCTTTTCATCAAATGTCATGTCTCTTTTATTCGGATCTTTTGCCTTTGGCTTTTTTGGGGCTGGGGTTCTACTTGATGGAGTATTGTTCATAGATCTTGGAGTTCGTGCCAAAGATTCGGATCTGTCCAAAATTCGTCGCATATCTAGAGGCGGTGGAGTAAACGTAGGAGCCCTTCTAGGCAAAGGTGAAGGTGCACCATACTCCATGCCAAATCTCATCTCACGATTGTAATCTGACTCTATTATAGCCCATCTGTCCTCGAAAACCTTTGATAATTGCTCTGCCATCACATGAACATCCTGTCCCTCTGGATTATATGTCATAGCATTATCAAAAGTGAGTCTCACATCCTCTGCAAATTCCTTCGGTGATTTGTACCAATTCTTGTTCAGCCTTGTCTTCACAGTTCCTAAGTCCATTGGATGAGTGATGATCGTAAAATAGTCATGCAAACCAAGACCCTCGACATCAACAGGAGAATTAAACACCCACCCATGCTTGTGTTTCATCAATTTTTCAAGCAGTGAACTACAGCTCTTGAAAAACTTGGATCCCATTCGAAGCCCGGGACCCATTTCTCCACCACCTTGCTTCTTCCAATTCAATTTTGACTTCTTGTTGCTCTCTGCAGGTGGGAATTTATCTTTTGCAAGCAGGAACTCTGAGTTATGATAAAACTGGTTTGCTTTAGGCATTCTCTTTTCCTTCTCAACATTTTCACCGACCCCTTGACTATTATGGAACATCGGAAAACTTAACTGGTGCAAAGGCCTGGTAGGTTGTCGCGAAACACCAGCAGATGCTACCTCTGAGTGAGCACGCTTTGCTCCACCTCCATTAGAGATCCCACCACCCAACACTACATTTGAATTGCCATAAGCACCTACATTTGAATTGCTATAAGCACCTACATTTGAATTTCCATAAGCACCTACATTTGAATTTCCATAAACACCTACATTTGAATTGCCATAAGCACCAACATGCCCCTGTTTCACTTCAATCTTCTTGACCAAATTTCTCACTACACCGAGCTCATTTTCAAGCTTCCAGCGTATCTCTTGTTTCTCCTGCTTTGACTTCAAGGCCAGATTGATCTTGAATCGGTCCTCTTGACTCGGCTCCACGGTCATATTCTCGGAATGTCGATACCCAGTGCTAGGAACTGCCCCATGCCCATAAATGAGGCTCGAAGGTCCATCATCCTCCTGCTGAACATCAGGGTTAGAAGGTTCAGCCTGCTGATGGTTATGCAAGTCATCGGAAATTGCCCCGTGGTTATGGATGGGGCTTGAAGATCTATCATCCTCCCGCCGTATATTGAC
Source organism: Vicia villosa (assembly GCF_029867415.1). Taxonomy (NCBI): domain Eukaryota; kingdom Viridiplantae; phylum Streptophyta; class Magnoliopsida; order Fabales; family Fabaceae; genus Vicia; species Vicia villosa. The sequence continues at coordinate 125,236,897 of NC_081184.1, read as the reverse complement.
GTTAGAAGGCTCGGGCTGCTGATGGCTGTGCAAGTGGTCAGAAACTGGTGGCGAGGGCGGCTGAGCCAGATTCTGATCCTCTAATGTGGAATTGACTAGTGGTTGAAGTGAATTCCCTTCATCCAATCCCAAATTCACTTGTGGCTGAGACAAATCCTCATCTTCCAACATTGAATTATCTTGCTGCAGAGAAGCCCTGTCATCCAACTTGGAAATTAATTCCGGGTGAGGCAAACTCCCGTCTTCCAATCTTGAACTCACTTCTAGCTGAGAAATGTTCCCATCATCTGGTCTTGAATTTTCCTGAGGCTGAGAATTCACATCCTTATGGGTTGAGCTTTGAGGCCGGGGTGAATTCTTATCCCCTGCTCTTGAACTCACATGTGCCTGAGCCAAATTCTGGTCCTCAAATTGCAGCTGGGGTGAATTCTCATCCCCTGTTCTCGAACTCGTTTGTGGCTGACCCAAACTCTGGTCCTCAAATAGCTGCTGGGGTGAATTCCCATCCCCTGTTCTCGAACTCGTTTGTGGCTGACCCAAACTCTGGCCCTCGAATAGCTGCTGGGGTGAATTCCCATCCCCTGTTCTCAAACTTGCTTGTGGCTGAGCCGAATCCTGCTCCTTTAATTGCTGCTGAGGTGAATTCCCATCCTCTGTTCTTGAACTCACGTGTTGCCCAACCAAATTCTGGTCCTCCAAATTCTGTTGGGGTGAATTCCCATCATCCGCTCTCAAATCTGCTTGAGGCTGAGCCAAATTCTGCTCCTTTAACTGCTGAGGTGAATTCCCATCCTCTGTTCTTGAACCCACTTGTTGCCCAACCAAATTCTGGTCCTTGAATAGCTGCTGGGGTGAATTCCCATCCCCTGTTCTCAAACTTGCTTGTGGCTGAGCCAAATTCTGCTCCTTTAATTGCCGCTGAGGTGAATTCCCATCCCCTGTTCTTGAACTCACTTGTTCCCCAACCAAATTCTGGTCCTCCAATTGCTGTTGTGGTGAATTTCCATCCTCTAATCTTGAACTCCCCTGTGGCTGACCTGTATTTCCATCCTCCAATCTTGAACTCCCTTCAGCCTGAGCTAAATCCCCATCCTCCGATACTGCCAATTGAGGAACCACTGGCTGAGCCAAAACATTAATCTTGGCTTCATCGTTATTAATGTTCTTGTTATTATCGATGTCATTGGTGACTGTAGTAGTGGGAACTTTATTATCTTTAGCATTTGTGGTGGCAGAAGCTACAGTATCCCCTACGTTGGGGTTTCTCTTGGTACCTCTGAAAACTCTCCTTCTGTAAACCTTACCTTCGATGTATCTCTGCCTCTCTTTAGCTCCATCCGTAGGCCCCGAAGCCATACATCCAAAACCCTAATTCCAAAACCAATCCAAAAAAGTCCCCAAAATCCTAGGGTTTTATGCACCTTCAAATCGAACAATCTCGAAAAATACAATAACAAAAGAACCAGAAATCAAAACCCTAAATTTTTAGGACTTTTCCACCGCCAAATCAATCTTCAAAATTCTAGGGTTCACTCGTTACCTTATCAGAACCAAGAGAAAAGAGAAACGAAGAATCAGAATCATAAAAAAAAACGCATGAAGATCAAGAGAGAGAGGGAGATTCAGTAGGGTTTCGAAGCTGGTTTACCTTGGTTCCGATCAGATCTAGCACTGTCTCTCACTTTCTCTCTCTAGAACTCATCGACTTTCTCTCTCCTTCTCAAAACGATCGTCGTTTTATTGAATCTACACAGGTGTACGACAACGGTGGGTTCGTGAGAGACCGTGGACCAGGTTACGCGTTTGGGGGTGCACCTAAGAGTCGTGCCTGTGAAGCATTATATCACCGAATATTCTGGAACTGGACTCACTCGAAACAAGTGAGCGTGTTTAACACGCACCAGTAAGATGGGAGATCGCTACCTGCGTCAGTTTCACGCGGAGAGAGAGAGGGAATGGATTTTGATGGCGGGGAGTTTCGTTTGCGAAAATTTGAAAAGTTTTCGCAGGCGGTGGAGTGGAGCGTGTTGGGTACTCTCCGATTCGGAGTTTTTTATATGCCGGTAAGTGCTCGGAAGGTTTGTGCACGCGCTGGTTTTGCGCTTGGAGAGTGTCAGTGCCTTTTAATTGCCTTTTTGTTGTAGTTGGGTCTTTTTTGGGCTTTTATAGCCTGGGTCAAAGCCTGAATTTTAAGAAAATTGTAATGTTTAGACAAACAAGATAAAAATTTTAAAATATTTTAGTAGATTTACAGAATATTTGATTTTTAAATTTGATGTTTGAATAAATTAATTCAGCAAATATTTGGATCAATTTGGGTCTCCTAAAACAATCAATATTTCAAAAAAAATTAAAGAGAATTTTATTATTAATTGTGATTTTTATATTGCTAAAATATGATGAGTTGTTTTTTATTATTATTTTATTATTGTTTAAATTAATGTTTTAAAATCTAACCTAATAGTATCAAATTGGTCTGAGAATCAAAATGTAGGAGTTAAAAAGGGCACAAAATCAATAATATAATTGATTTGGAGGAAATTGTGTAACCTGGTGGATTCATCAATTAAATCAATAAATTGCTGAATTTGCTTCAAATTATAAAATTACTCTATCAATATATATATATATAATTTTAAATTAAATAAAATGTTAAACTTTTTTAAAAAGTAAAACAAATTTAGATAACTTTTATAAGAAAATCCTTGACTGTACTATTAAATAATCACATTAAATTTATTTTTAAATATTAAGTAACTAAGTAATTTTATTATATATGTCATGTTAACAAATGATATATATTATATTTAAATGTAAGAAAGTACCAATGAAAGAAAGTTATATTTAATTTTAAATTTTATTTAATAACTTTAATATTTTGAAGTTTTAATTATAATTTTATTTTAAAATTTTAATTATAATTAACTTGTTATTTTAGTTTAATACTTAAATTTTATTTAGTTTGTTTATATTATTTTAAATTTTTAATAATATTTTATAGAAAGAAATTAGTAATTTGTTTTTAATCATATTTTGTTTTGTTGGTTTGTGACCCAACGGAAATTTAAGATAAAAGTTTAAATTAGAGAGACGGGATAAGATATATATTGAGATTAACTTACTGTATTGTATTATGTTATCAAACATTAAATTGAGATTAAATATGATACATTTATCATATTAGACTCTTATCTTGCACATCAAACCGATCTTAAGAATTTCTCTTTTAATTTTTTTAACAACACTCAACAATTAAAATCAATCTTCATTCATAAAGTAGAACTAGTTTTTGTTAGAGGTGTAAGTGGATTGAAAAAAACCTATTAAATCGATAATCCAAACTAAGTTAAACCGAAATAAAAATTGATCCTTTGTGGTTCGGTTCAAAAACCAAACCAAATCAATAAATATCGACGAGGATTGGTTCAGTTATCGGTTTTAGTTTTTAAGAACCGCCAAACCGGTGAACCGAACCAATGGATATAATTACACTCTAAATTTCTTTATTCCACTCATTATTAATCCAAAATTTTGTATTAATCCAATCATTTTTCATTTTTGTTTACACTTTCATCCTCTCGCTGCCCACCATTATTGTTGTTCTCTGTAATATCTTTCTTATATGGTATGGTCGTCTTCTTTGTGTTCAAGTTCTCTTCGTTAATTTTCATATTTTATTTTAACCTTTTTTATTTCTTCTTCTTCAAAAAAATCATTCTAATATTGTTACAAAATAGTTTTTATGCGTGTTTGAGGTGTGAAACATCTTAATTGATGTGTGTTTTGTTGTGTCATATTTGTTAAGCTTTCAAATTTCTTCCCTAGTTTCTGATGTCAAATGTCAACTTTTATATTTGATAATGAACTTATTTCATGATACAATGGAAATCATATCTTTGTTTCGTATGAATTTAGATCAACTAGTAATTTGTTTGAAAAAATAGAGCATAAAATAAATTACTTAAAATATATTATTTTAAAAAAATAATAGCATAAAATACACCCAAAAACATGATAGTGGAAAATATAATAATGAATATAATGTTTGAAAAAAACATGGTAAACCGATCAATCAAAGCGATTAGTTTGGTTTGGTTTCATTTTCAAAAAACGTTAAAAACCAAACCAATCCAAACCGATAGAGATATCATCGGTTCAGATCTTTTTTTGACCAAACATCGGTTCAAACCGATCTGATTACACCTCTAGTTTTGGTTATTATATTCATTCTCTTTTTCTTTTTTTTTGGGAAAAAGAAGGGTCGAAGCCCAAAGAAAGAAAAACAACTACACCAACGGGAATAGAATTTTCGAACAAATCATAATCTAACAATTTCCTAAGAAACGTAGAACACGAATCAAACTGTAAGAACTTTTCATGGAGAGTAATTTCATGCTTAGCTAAAGCGTCAATGCACATATTAGCCTCCCAGTAGCAATGTTGAAGAGCAATCTCTTTGACTTGCTTCTGTAACAATTTAATTTTGGATATTAACAGTCTGCCCATAGAATAACTTGGATCTTTACTGTAACATCCTGTTTTTAGTGTTTATTATTTTTTTAATTATTTTATTATTTGTTTGTTTTACTAATTATTATGTAGTATGATAATTGATTAAATATGTGTTCTGTGATATATTTGTGATATTTGTGTTTTGGGTTAGTAAGTGTGAAAATGAGAAAATAGTCAATTGGGCCTAGTGTTAGTTAGAATGAGAAATAGTAAGGTGTTAATGAGTAAGCCCATTTAGATAATATTGTGCTAGAGAGGTTTTCACAAAATAAGGGAGAATAGAAAGATAGTAAGAAAAAGAAGAAAAGAGAAGAGAAGAGAAGACAACCTTAGAAGCTCAAAACCTAAGGTAGGGGTGAGAGTTTATTGAAATTATGAGTTTGTATAATGATTATGCAAGGGTAGTAGCATGAAGCTAGGATTTGTTCATAATTTTCATATATTTGAAATGTTAGGATTTGAAATGAGGTGATAAAATCAATGTCATGAAATCTTATTTTTATGATGCTAAATGATTCTATATGTTATGTATATGTTAGAATACATTATTTCCATGATTAAGTTGAAGTTTTGGATGGTTTTTGATGAGGAATTCGTGTTGGACATAACGTTGTCCATAGTAGAATTTTTCTACAAAATCGCAAGCAGGCTTAGCGCGGTCCATCGCGCTTAGCGCGATCTTAATGCAAAATTTAATATTTTGTGAAATTGAGTTAGATCTTTGTATGCTTATGATTTATCGTGAATTATAGTGAATTTTCTGGAATTTTATAGAATCGTTTGGTTGGCTTTTGAATCAATTCCTTGTAACATGATACTTGAATTTTCCATGTATGTATGTTGTGAATTGTAATTATTTGAGAATAACATTGTTAAGCTATGTTTTCTACTTGTTATTGGTGATGCATGGATTTGGTGAGTGTTGTGATGATGTTTTCATGTGTGATTGATAACATGATTAAGTGTATGTTTGTGCAAATGTGTGGTGAATTCATATGTGATCAATTGGTGAGATATATGCTTGTATAATTAAGATTGAAAGATGGTCTTAATTGCATATGGTGGTCGATATTTGCACATGCATTTAATTTTAGCTAAGAGAGATAAGATTTTTTTATATTGTGCGCTTGACAGTTTATTAACGGAAGACGATGATGATGGTTTTGATTTCTTCTGTGGCCTATTTGGAAAATCATGAATCTGATAGCAAGTAGAAATGTGTGACCATGCTTATTGCAGTGTTCACAGTAAAGACACCCGCGTTTTCCTTGAGAGTGATATGAAACTTTAGAGGTATGGAGCGCAGTTGATTCAGCAGGGAGAGGGGGAAATTAATCTCTTGTTGTTTTTCTTCCCGATGAACTAGATTATAGATACGGTGAATTGATGGAAATGGATCCATTAGAAGAATTTGATTGTGGACATCCGAAAATGGTCATGAACTCCTTGAAGGAATCCCACTACATGATCTTGATTCTGATGATCAAGAATACTTTTAGCATTACCACAGATACAAGGATTGACAGGAGCAATAAAATTGAGTTCATCCCAAAGAGATTTGAGTTGAGTGAAATAAAGAGAGACAGACTCACCTTCTTGTTTGATGGCAAAAATTGATTGTTTCAATTTATATATTTTAGGAGTATTCAATTGAGAGAATCGATCTTTTAGATCGGACCAAATTTGTGTTGCAGTTTCAGCGTAGAAAATGCTGGGACGAATCTCGGTTGAAACCGAGTTAAGAATCCAACTTGCAATCAGGTTGTTGCAACGTTGTCATTTAGGAAAGTCTTCTTTCTTCTTCTGATCGGTAAGTGACCCGTCAACAAAACCTAATTCATTTTTTGGTACAAAGTGCTATTGTTACTAGGCGACCAGTAAGTAAAGGGGTAACAAGGACAGATGAAGGATTATCTGAATGGTGAATAACACAAGGATTTGTGTTTGAGGTTGTTATGGAGTGATCAGTGGTGGGCGGATTTCAGACATGGTGACAAATGAAAACAAGGGTGTTGATGAAGAAGAAAGAAGCAAAATGAGGGATATTAAGCACACACAAAAATACTGATACCATATAGAAAATATATAGTAAAGGAGAAATTATTGTTATATTTTTATTTCATGTGATTTGCATTACATATATATTCATGAATTGTATAAACTAAAAATGGATACAAAGATATATGCATTGAAAGCCTAGCCTATATTTTGCTTATAATAAAAACCTATTAATATAATTGATAACAATTTTCATACGAAGAGATACAATTAATGTGCTTTATCTACTCTGTTTTTGATATTCATTAATTGTATAATATATTTCTAACACTAAGAAAATTCATTTCATAAGTACCAAAGAAAATCCACCGAAGATGATTCAAATTTGAAACCTATAGGATTTTTGTTGCTGAACTACGAGACAACATTCCTAATGTATTTCAGGCCTTATACCTTATAAGATGTAGAAATAACATACATCCCATTAATGCCAAAGGGTAAACCTTTGGTGTAACAAAGGTTCAAAATATTAATATTCAATGTGTTACTAAAATATAACAAAATAAATTATTAGTAGATCATAGGATGCTTATATCTGATGAGATTCAAGACAAAAAATATTATAAAATTGACAATGTGATCAGTCACACCACTAATGTCTACTTTATTTTTAGGGTCTTGCAACATAAATATTTGTTAATAAGAAGTCGTATATGAAGATTAATGTTGACTTGTTCCAATAAGGCAGTGACTCCATTGATGCATAAGTCCCATTGAATTTCAAAATGGTCAATATTCTCTATTTAGATGGTTAGAAACACCAAGGAGGAGTAGGTATGGAATTATTTTTTTCGACCGACTAATCTAAGGGATTAATTTCACCGTCTACAGACCTTAAGACCTTGATAAGAGCACACTCTCAAGACCCAAGCCTCAACACTTGACCAATCCATGAGGTTAGTAGGTATGCAATTATTAATCCTCTATTTAGATGGTTATAAACATCAAGGAGGAGTAGGTATGAGATTATTAATAGCCCTCATAAAGAATATTGACAGAGTGCGTATTTTAATTAAAGTATGAATGTTTTAACAATGAGATTAAGTATGAAACCTTGATTTTCAAATTAGAACCGCACGTTCTTAGAGAGTCTTAGTAGTTAAACAATTGATGCAAGAATATAATGGGTTAGTCATAAGTTTGTTGGCTATTACGAATTTGACATTAAACTATTTTAAAGATTTAAAGAGCAAGAAGATGAAATCAACTATTATTATGAAAGAAAGGTTGTAGGTTTAATATTTTTAGGATCTAGTGGGCCACAACTCATCATAATTTAAGTGAGGATAATTTTCTTACTTTATGTTTGAGGGTGTGACACTTATATTTAAGGGTGTTCAAAACTGAACCAGTCTAACAAAAAACTACTAATCGAATCGAACCAAATCTAAAAACTGTAAAAAAAATGCCTTTGTTAGGACATGTTTGGGCCAATATTTAATATAGCCACACGATTCGATTCAATTTGCGGTCTGTATTTTGCAAACCAAATCAAATCGTATTATGTTACAATTCAAACTTCCCTGACTCACACTCAACCCAAACCCAAACTAATTCTGCCTTAACCTTACAATTACGAACAAATTTCTCTTCCTCGTATTTAGGGTTTGAGTTTCTGCTTTATCAAATCTCTCTAAAAGTATCACATATTCTTTTCACCTTCTTTGTTAGATATATATCACCTCTTCCTCTCTAATCTCTCATTTTTTTATGTTTTTTCTATTTCAGCTTCTCATTTGTATGCTACTGTTCTCTCTTGCAATTTTGTTTTTCTCGCACCTCTTATTGTCTTATCTCTCCTCTCTCCTGTTCTTTCTTTTCATCTAGTAGAATCTCTGTTCTCCTCTATTTTTTTTCTTTCACTATAATGTTTTGATATTGTTTTATGCTACTGTTTTATATTTTTTATTTCACTTTTGTCTAATCTAATTTTCCATATATTAAATGGGAAGTTGTTGTCAAAATATGATGAGTTTTATTGTTATTTGGTAATGTATGAATGACTAAACACAGAGTTATGTTGTCCTATATATGTGTATGTATGGCTCAATAAAAATCTTGTAAAAAACTGAATCAACCGAACGAATCCAAACCTCATTGGTTTGGTTTGCCTTAGTTTGGTTTAATTTCTAAAAGTCAACCGAATCACACGTTTTTTCTCTTGTGGTTCATATGACTTTTAGCTTCAAAACCTCAAAAACCCCATACTGAATGCCCCTACTTGTCAAAACGGGTTATCTGATCCTAAACAGGACGGCCCTGAAGGGCCTTGGGTTTTTAAGGGTCGGGCCAAAAAAGCTTCGTTGTAATATATGCTTAAAAATTACTACCCGTGTCCGACCCTTTACAGACTTCGGGCTACCCAACCCTAAACTGACTACTTTTTTATATTAGTTTTTATAAAAAATAAAATAAAATCCTATAATATTTATTATAAATACAATAAAAATATATTATTTTGAATATAATATATTTTTAAGTACTGTATTATTTTTTATAAAGACTATAATATGTCAATACTTGTCTAAATTGTATAACATTAATATTAATATAAGAAAAACTAATAGAATATGAAGAAATTGTGAAGTAAAACACAAAATAATTAAATATTAGTTTGAATATATTATTGTATAATATTTTAAAAAAGAAAGATTGAATAAATTAGAGATAAAATATAGTGAGGTGAGAAAAATTAATGTGTTATTTTGGAGTGAGAAAAATATAAGAGAAAGATTGAAGACAAAAAAGTTTACCTCGATACATAGGTTAGGGTTGACATTTTGAACTTGGAGGGAATCACGAACACCACTTGAAGATGAATGAAAAATGCAATGACGAATGAACAGTGCAGATGGCAAACGAACGCATGAGTTGATAACGCAATGTAGAAGATGCACGAATTGAAGGGATGCTGAGTTGAAGTCTCTGAATGTTTAGTCAGTTGGAGATTGATTGAGATAAACAAGTAGAGTTTGTGTTTTCTTTTGGGAAAATAAAAACGAAGAAGATGAATAGTTTTGACTTAATTTATTTACTTTTACATTCAAAAATGAATGATGTAATATTAAAAATACATTAAAATAACCCTAAAATAAAAATGAATTGAAATAATTTACTATTGAGTTGGCAATGACACCTCAACAATATAAGCGTCGAGTCATTAGAAAAATCCTCTCAAATGTGATGGAAGATTAAAATCCTTAAACAAACAAATTAAAATAAAGAAGTTAAATTCAAGATTTTAAAAAGGAAGGATAAAAAAATATAATAATAGAGAGAGATATGATCAAATGAAATCAAGGTGTCAAAGTTTAATTTGACACTAAATCTCAACCGTTAATAGTACTCGATCAAATAGTCATATAAATAGTTTAGTTTTTAGGAGCAAAATAAACTTTATATATTTTTTTTATTATTTTATTTTATTTAATATTATCATTTGATCAATTCTTTTAACGGTTGAGATTTAGTGTTAGATTAAACTTTGACACCTTGGTGTCATTTGATCCTATCTCATATATATAAATTTTGGTCCTCCCCTCCCTTGTTATTATTTAAGAGTGTTGATAATTTTTTGTAAAAATGATTTCAATTTATTAAATTATTTTTAAATTTTGGTTTATTCTGTTTATTTATTAAATTATTTTAAATTTAAGTATATTTTATTTATTATTAAAATTAATTTATAAAAATATAGATAATCTTATTAAAATGTTGTTTAAGTTCAAACTCTCGCTGTTATAATTAATATGCAATGCACGGTTACCAACTAAAATGAATGAACATATATATTTATTCTTACTTTTAAAAATCTAATTTTCATTTTAAATTGACCATCAAGTTTATTTAAGAAATAACTTTTTTTCCATTCAACAATGATACAGTATAAAATAAAATTAACGAGATACAATTTCAAAAAAAACTAATAAAATTCTTAATTTTATTATTAAAATAATACAACATCCTTATTAGATTTTTTTTCACCACATTAAAATTGTCTTTATTTGATCTTTATACAATAAAATTCTTAATTTTATTATTAAAATAATACAACCCTCATATTTTATCATACTTGCGAAATCTCTCTCCATTCTTTATTTTTTCTCTTTCATCACTCTCTCACTTCCTTCTTCCATAATTAGGAAAAAAAAATCTATTATTTATGAAAAATAACATTTATGATTCAAATTTTTTTATTCAAAAATGATATACAGGAAAAATATAATATTGATCTAAATATTTTTATAAATGAAATTTACTATTGATCCAAATATTTTTGTAAATGATACCTAAACAAAAATAATATTTGTATACGAAAAAAATCTATTATTTACGAAAAATAGTATTTATGATTCAAATATTTTTTATTCATAAAAGGTATACGGGAAAAAGTCTACTATTGATCTAAATATTTTTATATACGAAATTTACTATTGATCCAAATATTTTTGTAAATGATACCTAAACAAAAAGGAAGTCTTTATACGGGAAAAAATCAAATATAGATTTATATATTTTATATACGAAAAATGTTATTTATGATCCAAATATTTTTTATTCAAAAATGGCATAGATCAAAAAATTTAGGCAAAATATCCTTATTGGTCCCTTAACTATACCTCAAGGTCCATTCTGGTCCCTTATCTCTAATAAGTGTCAAAGTGGTCCTTTAATTGTTCAAAAAGGACCACATTTGTCCTTTCTGTCAGCTCCGTTAGTCAAAGTCTGTTAAAAGTCTACGTGGCAGTGACATGTGGATCTGACCAAGTACTGTGACAGATTTAGCGTCGGAAAAACGGACGCTAAAGCTGTTTTTGGATTTTAATTATTTTTTTCATCTTCTTCCCTAACTTTGTCCTTAAAAAAATCTAGAAATTTAAGGATACCATCAAACTATCACAAAGAAGAAAGGAATCCCAAAATCCCAAAATATCAGAGTAAAAGAAGACCCAGAGAGATCTCACCAAGTCAGTGTCACCGTCAAACTTCAACTTCATCACCGATTTCATGTCACCATCTTCATCGTGTAACAACATCAAAGTCGCAAGCGTCAACATCATCAAGATGAACCAGCAACAAATTTCAGAAACAATCAGTAGAACATCTTCAAACGCAACTGAACCACAAGATGTTCATCACTTTCCACGATCTGCACTGATTCAACAACAACCATTCAACAACACCATCATCTGCAAACCATTCACCCTAAATCAGAACAACAACACAACCTAGCTGTTGGATCCTTCAATCGCGAAAATAGAGAGTTTGAGAGAGAGTATCATGAGAACGAAAGTGAAGATGAGAAGCAGAGAACGGAATCGGAGAAGAGAAGCAAAAAAGAAAAGAAGCGACAAGCAAATGAGGGATTGTGGGTTCTATTGTTGTTTCATTGAGTCTGAAAGTGAGAGGGAGTCTGAGTTTTCAAAGAACTTGTTTCACAGAAACCCTAATCCCCTTTTTGATTTTGTCTTTAATATTTCTTTTTACTAATTTCATGTTTGTAGTTAATTTGAATTTCATGTTTCTGAATTAAATATATATGAAGCTGAGATTTGAGAAATTCTGGGTTTTTGTTGTTATCTTAAATTTCTGGATTTTTTAAGGACAAATTTGGGGAAGAAGATGAACAAAAATAATTAAAATCCAGAAACAGCTTTAGCGTCCATTTTTCCGACGCTAAATCCGTCACAGTACTTGGTCAGATCCACATGTCACTGCCACGTAGACTTTTAACTTGACTAACGGGGCTGATAGAAAGGACAAACGTGGTCCTTTTTGAACAATTAAATGACCACTTTGACACTTTTTAGAGATAAGGGACCAGAATGTACCTTGGGGTATAGTTAAGGGATCAAAAAGGGTATTTTGCCAAAAATTTATTATCTATCTAAATATTTTTATATACGAAAATTTAATATGGATTCAAATATTTTTGTAAATGATACCTACACAAAAATAATATTTGTATACGGAAAAAAATCTATTATTTACGAAAAATGGTATTTATGATCCAAATGTTTTTATTCAAAAATGGTATACGAGAAAAAATCTACTATTGATCTAAATATTATACACCAAATTTACTATTGATCCAAATATTTTTGTAAATGATACCTAAATAAAAATGAAGTCTGTATACGGAAAAAAATTTATTATTGATCTAAATATTTTTATATACGAGAAATGATATTTATGATCAAATATTTTTGATTAAAAAATGGTATACGAAAAAAATTTATTATTGATCTAAACATTTATATATATGAAATAATTAATTATTTATCTAGATATTTTTTTCTTTTTTAATATTCTATTTAAAATAAATGATGTATCAAATGCGCGTAACAAAACGGACCTGGTGTATGTACGAATTTGTTATTAGTTTTAATTAAGAGTCCATCAATCTAGCTTAAAATCCTTTAGAAGAAAGAAAAGTTTCCTCAAACTCCAAAAAATTGAAGTATTCTTTTCTTTTGTATACTTTGCTCTTATGAAGAATTACTATGATATATAGGTTTTTTTTAAATATACTATTATTTATAAGGACGTATTATAATTTATGTCTTTAAAATTTATAGTTCTTTAAAAATACTATTAATTATAAAAGTACTATTATTTTATATCTTGATAGTGTTTTTAATTTATAATAATACTAGATATGATGGGCCGTTTGTTTTAATTTTTTAAAAAAATGATTTTTATAGTGTTACATAATTCTGTGTAAAAATATTTTACAAAGAAATTTTTAATAAAAGTTTCAAATGAAAATTTGGTATGAATAATTATTCTTAAAATGTAATTTTAGGTATTTTATTTATTTATATAAAAAAAATTGTATATCAAAACTTTTAAAAATCACTTAATTTTAAAGCTATTTCATATAGATTTTCATAAAAATCATATTTGAAATAACATTTTTTTAAAAAATTACGATTTTGACTAAGTTTTAGTTTTCAATAATGTATGTTTTTGTTATAGAATGTTAAAGTTTAAAAAAACACAAATATAAAAAATTTGTAATATTTAAAAAAGTGATTTTAAAAAATTTATTTTTTAAAACAAAAAATTATTTTTTAAAGCTAAAACAAACGGACCCATGATTTGATGGTGGCGACGGAGAAGGAAAATGCCTCTCCTCCTGGGAGTACATGTTAACTGATGTAGTGATATCACAACTTGTCCTTGCTTTCATAAATGCATTTTGGCTTCTTTTTTTTTTTTCATCAAAAAGAAAATCAAGGTTAAGTTAAGTGAGTTCTTGGTAGCAACTGTAGCTTAAATTGCTAAAGTTATCTTTTTAATTAAGGTGCATAGTTATATGGTTTAACCATCGAGATGAAGATTGAGATACCTTTGTCCTTTGGGTTGCCTAAAACTCACTGAAAAGATCTCCCTGTCCCCATGCTAGCTACTCTAATGCTACTTCCAGACTGTAACTTAATGGATACTTGGTCATTCTAGCATCTTATATATTCAAAATTTTAATTCTAATTTTAATTTCGTTCCACCACTTTGAAGAATAGAAAAATAAAATTATTCCTGTGTTCTTGCTCTGGTTTTATTTTGGGCAGTTCTATCGCTTTACTATGTTACAATAAAGTTTTAAAATACATGACATTTATATTAAACTAAGCTTATTATTATATAATGCTTATGAAGTAATGTATACAATATTAATTAAACATTATAGTTAAAAGTGAGGTGACACTCATTTTAAAACAAAATTTTCTATTCAAAGTTATCTTTATTATGAAATGGAAGGAATCTTAAAACAGTTTTTTAATAATTATTTTTAATAAGTCGGTTCTAAACTACCTCGAAATTTAACCTTACATATATAACACTAAATACTTGATTTAATCATGATAATTATATTTTATGAATTATTTATTTATGATTTAATTATGGTAAATTTTAGACTGAATGGTAGTCAGTCATACACATTTTGTGTGATAATAAGAATTTAGACTACTCTAATATTAAGAAAAAAATGAAAATTAGTTATAATTTTTTTTTTTTGGTTTATAGATAAAGTGACAACAACTACCATAAATTCACATACGAATTTAAAACAAGATGTATAATTTAACAAAATTAATATTTATCAGTTCATCTAAGCCATACAATTGATATTTGCACATCATCCTCTTACAATATTCTAGCTTTGTGAGAATTGAACTCAATCATTAACATTAACAACTAAATCCACCATGTTTTGACGAAAAAAAATCTTCATGTTGAGGTCAAGGTTCACTCAAAACATGAAACTATGAAACTAGAAAATATGTGTGAAAGTAATGCAGATCTCTGATAGAGGGGTATAATAGTATTTATAATATTAATTATTAATATTATTATTAGTATTATACCCCTCTATCAATCTCTTACTTTGAAAATGAATTCCACTTTAAAATCACGAGAACTAATTAATAAAAGAGTTAATATTAAAAAACTGATGATATTAAAAAACTAAATTGATGTCATTTTCTAATTTAAAGATTTAATATTACCGTAAGAATTATATACCAGATTGTGCCACATCAATGTCAATCATTTTCTTTAAGTTGGGTAGATAAAAATTCACATTTTTTTTATAAAACTAAATCATGCATATTAACTAATCGTTAGTTGGTTCAGTAGTGATTGACGCTGAACTTGGTAGGTTGAACCACAGTTGAATCTCTCACAACTGCGATCGAGAGGGAGTTGGAACCACTTGATGCCACTGCGATCGGGAGGAAGTTGAAACTATTTGATGCCAGAACTGACTTTTGAACCGGACTAAACCGGTGGTGATAAAAAAAAATGCATATTAATTTTCTATATAAAGTAAAGAGCAAAAAAAAAAAACTAAAGTTGCAATATAAGACAAATATTCTTATTTCCTTATTTGGAAAGAAAAAAAACACACAATATCTCATTACTTGTGAAAAAAACATACAGCAAAACAGTAATGAAAAAAACCAACACATCTAAGCAACACATCCTCGTATAGAACACATGGTTTTAGTGAGGGTTTTATTACAAAACATGACCTCAAATCCAACAAAAAAACGAGGTGAGGATTGAACTACAAAATTAACGATGGACCTGATTATTATGTGAACGGTTTGGTCCAGCTGGTGAAAGCCTATCTGCAACTGGTAAGGGTTTATCTTCAAGAGCACTTCGAGAACTACGTCTTTGCTTTATTCTATCAGACATTAACTCATGCAACAGACGTTGGCTATCGATATGATGTCGTCCACCTTCAAGTCTTCTAGCATCAAGATTAGTGATAAAAGTGAAGAATATCATCAAGATTATTATTAGACCAAGTTTGGAATATCGTACTTTACTTGTTTTCTCCATGCAAAGAACAAGAAGGTTTGGTCAGGTTGAGTTTGAAATAGAGTAGAGAGTTGAGTGTTGAGACTGGTTTTATTTAGAACTAAGCTGACTAGATACTAGTATTATATTATTGTTTAGATTCATCTCATTGTATCTCATTGGATTGAAGAGTACCATTTACACTCTTTTCAATTTATTGGTTATGTAAAAAAAACAGAAAAGATATGTTTACAATATAAATGACACTTACACCGTATTTCTATACGGTTTTGTTGTTTTAAAATATTTAATACTCGGTCTTACAATAGGTGTTATTTTTGAGATTTTCATATTTTTTAAAAATAATTAATTATACTGAATTCAATGATAAAATGAGTTTTATTTATTCAAATAACCTTATCAATAATAGGTAGTGGAGTACTTAAATGAATTAAAATACAATAAATAAGAGTAAGTTAGTGGAAATAAATAATAAATATCACATTGGTACTTTAAATGGACAAATAATTTGAGACAAATAAAAATATGAAAAATGACACTTATTGTGAGACGGAGAGAGTAATTACTTTTAATTTTAATGACACACACATCAAGCCATGCACATGTTATATACTATACGGTGTAGGTGTAATTTGATTGATTTTTAGTGTACAGATAGCAAACCTAAAAAAAAACACTAGGATTATATAATAACCAAAGTTTAAATGTTATTACTATTTTGAGTTTTGGCTCTCCTATTTTCACCTAAAAATTATCTTAGCATCCTAAAATATTTTCTCAAACGTTCTTTTTTTCTCTAAAAAATTCAACACTGAGTGAGAAGCTCCAACCTCTCTCTAACTTTCCCAAACCTTTCCAATCAACCTTCTTCAACATTCATCAAACATTCAAACTCCATTAATTCAACCATCATCAACATCAAAACTTCTAGTAATAAAGTGGCAAACGATAACAAGACATGGTCCGTTTAGAAGAAATGTAAAGAGCAAGTGGGATGCGCACATAGGAAACAAGAGAAGAGAAGAGGAGACAAAGAATGTCAAAACATTCTTCTTTACAAAAATACCTAATGATTTTGGAGCAAAAGAGATATACTCCATCTTTAAAGACTATATGGAGATTGAAGAAGTGATAATCTACCAAAGAACGATAGGAGAAGAAAGAGATACAACTTTAATTTTTAGGTTCAACAATGTGCAAGAGGAAATGGTGTTGGCAACAAGGCTAGATAACAATTTCATTAGGAGTAGGAAAATCTAAGCAAACATACTAAAGTTTTCTAGGGGGGATATGTGACAAAAGGACAACTGGTATAGGAAACCACACAAACAGAGCAAGGATATACGAAGTCGATTTGAAGAATGCAAGGCCAAGAAAAATAACAAAACATCATATACCACAAAATGAAAAAGGAGGAAAACAATCATACGCACAAGTCATTCGGAACCATCACAACTAGAGTAAACTTAAACCCAGAGGACAAAAGGAGAAAAAAAGCTTTGTTCGCATACTATGAGTATAACATGGAGGAAGAGGGTTTAACAAGATTCAAGAAAACATTTGTAGGAGTGGTGGAGAATCGGGGAATGACGTACAACATACAAGAAGCAAGAAACTCATAGATACTTCTCAATCAAAGCCACCTCATTAGGTCTAAATCTATGCTTAGTAGAGGAAAAAGAGGTGGGTGAATTAGAGACCTTGGTGGCAGACGCAAGGGATTGGTATGGATAATAGAGCCATCTTTCCATTAAACATAATGGAGCAATCTTTCTGACTGACATCTTTACATGAATTTTGCTTAAAGATTATATCATAACCATTATCACTTAATTGACCTATGAACAATAGATTATGTTGTAATCCATCAACAAGTAAAACATTAGTAATAGAAGGGAGATAACCATTATCAATTATTCTAGAGTCAATGATCTTTCCTTTCTGATCACCTATGAAACCTACGAATACGCCAGGCTTAAGTTCTAGGCTTTGGAACATATGCCTTCTTTCCATCATGTGTCGTGAGCCTCCAAGTTCAAGTACCATGATTGGTGTTTTAATCGAGATGCTAAGGATGTCTGCAACATAGATTATCTTTTCCTTAGGTACACAAATTGTTTGGGTCCTTTCTTGTTAGTACTCCCAAAGTTCTTAACAAACTTGGGTTTAGGTGTAGGATAATCATATCTACATGAATAGTTGAAATGAGAATGAGCCTTAGATTTTTCCTTAGGTTTCGAAATAAGTTTTTCTTTAGGCACAAATCCATTTTGTGAACCCTTAGGGATAAAATGAGCATAAAGATTTTTTGGTTTATCATCTTTTTCTGAAGTAGAGTCATCATCATAATCATAACCAATTCCTCTTTTTCCATTTATGTTAACTCCATAGATTATTAAAGTCATTATGCTTCTGCTTATGCCTCTAGCAAGAAATTTCTGAAAATATTTTTCATACTTCTTTATGACATTATCAGAATTCACAAAAGCTTCTAAAAGACTTTCTTCCTCAAGTTTTGAGCTCTTGCTTTTTAGAACAAAGTTCTCATTTTTCGAAATAAATTTTTCTTCATTTAAACTAGAGAAATCTTTCTTAAGCTTATAGTGTGCTTCAGACTTAGATACATGGACTTGTTTCAATTCTTGTATTTGTTAAGAAGCTTTCTGATACTTTTCCAAAATTTCAGACGGGCATAATTCTAATTCAGAACAAGATAGGTCAGAAAATACCTCTTCAAAGTCTGATTCAAATTCTAATTGAGATGCAATTTATTCATCAGATGCCTTTATGCTTGCCATCAGCGTCACATTTGCTTTCTCTTCCTCAGAGTTATCTTGTGAAGAATGAGAATCATCCTAGGTAGCCATTAACCCTTTCTTCTTCCCTCTGAAGACCTTCTTCTTGGGCTGGTCCTTTTTGAGCTTGGGACAATCATTCTTGTAGTGACCTGGCTCCTTGCATTCAAAACACATGATGTCTTTGCTAGCACCAGACTTATTCTAGCCAGAAGTAGATTCAAAGCGACCACCTATCCTTCTTGAACCTCTGAACTTTTGTCTTTTCTTCTAGAGTTGGTTTAACCTTCTAGAGAGAAGAGATATCTCATCTTCTTCTTCATAATCTACTTCATATTCTTCTTCATCTTATTCACCTTGAAAGGCTTTAGTCATTTCAAACTTTCTCATACATTTCAGAGCCATATGTTTTCCTCTTCTTTAAGGTTCATCTTCTCCAAGCTCGATCTCATGACTTCTCAAAGAACTAACAAGTTCCTCAAGAGTAGTGTTGTTCAAATCCTTAGACAGTTTCAGCGCAGTTACCATATGTCTTCATCTCTTAGGAAGACTTCTGATAATCTTCTTAACATGACCTATAGTGGAGTATCCTTTGTTGAGAACCTTCAGTCCTGCAAAAAGAGTCTGAAACCTTGAGAACATGTTCTCAACAGTTTCATCATCCTCCATTTTGAAGGCTTCATACTTCTATATTAAGGCAAGTGCCTCGGTTTCTTTCAGTTGAGCATCCCCTTCACTAGTCATTCTCAATGAGTCAATTATCATCTTGGTTGTATCTCTGTTAGTAATCTTTTCATACCTAGTGTATGAAATAACATTCAACAGAATGGTTTTATCCTTGTGATGATTCTTGTAATCTTTCTTTTGTTGGTCAGTCATCACTCTTCTTTCTATCTTGTTACCACTAGCATCAACAGGATGAACGTATCCGATAATTAGCATATCCCATAAATCTACATCATGGTCAAGAAAGAAACTTTCTATTCTATCTTTCCAGTAATCAAACTTTTTTCCATCAAAAACTGGAGGTTTGACACTATAGTGATCTCTTTCACTAACAACGGGTGCAGCTGATGGAGGGATTACTACCATTGTGTTTCAAAGAATTTTTGGATCTTTATCTGACACAGTGAAGTGTTTGATAACTACCAATATCAGAACCGGAGTTGTGATGCCAATTGAAGGTATAAGAAATACAAGAAAGAGGGGAGTTGAATTGGATTTCTAGATTTGAAACTTTTTCTATAAAAAAAACAAAGATAAAACAAGAACAAAAATAAATGAATTCAATTATTTTTATCCTGGTTTGCTGTTGTCAAAGCTACCTCTAGTCCACCTGCTAAGGTGATTTCTTCTTATCAACAAGGACTTAATCCACTATAATCAAACTGATTACAACCAAAAAGACTACCCGTCAATGTCTTCTTGAGAAATTCTGACTATACTCTAGTCTCTCAAGAAACAATACACACAAAGACCTATTGTCAATGTCTTCTTGAGACATCTGACTATACCCTAATAAAGAGTTAAAATCCCCACATATATATTTTTTTGGTGTGACAGATAATTCAACATTTGAACATACGACTATTACCATATTAAATATGGAGATTTGACTAGTGGTGAGTTTTTAATATAGAAATATTTATCAACTTCTTTAACAAAAGACACATTCACATAGTTTACTACTTTACTACCTAGTTCAAAAATGAACTAGGAACATTTTTAGAAACTCTTTTTCATGAGCAATTCTTTAGAGGATAAATCAAGGTTAATTTTGTAGATTTAGCTAAAATTCACAAGAAAAAGTAATGAATCAACTAATGATCACATTAGTATATTTAGACAAATAAAAGCTAAATGTGTAGCTATGACTCCATGATATAAATTAGTATAAATGGTTACAACTTATAGATATATCACAATTGGAAAATTGTGTCAGAAAGTTCGAAAAATTAAACCCTAAAAAGAAAAACAATAAATAAAAAAATATTTGAGGAAATGATAAAAATATTTATGTAGTCTTAGTGGAAAGGGAAAAAAGTATAAATGAAACCTATAATGAATTATGAATTAGAGTACCAAAGTATTAACTTATCTAAATTAAGACATATACCACCTTATAATTTTCCAAACTTTAAACCCACAATTTCAAATACGAATTCTAATTTTAATAGAAGAAAGCATTTGTTTGATATTAGTAAAGCTGATAATATTTTTGATAATTTGTTGGAAGATTAAAAAATTTATTAAGTGAAAACATCAAATTCCACCTATTGAGAAATAAAGGGAAACAAGTATTATAAAATGTATTATATTTCCGGTCATCATACTAATTTATGGATAGTCGTTATGGATACAATTAAAAAAGATATAGAAGAAGTTCAAATTGTTTTCGATGCAAGCCTAAAACAAAAATGAAGGTTGATGATGATCCTTTTAACGTAATTGTAAATCTTGTGACTTTAATATTTGTGTTGTGGAAGGTGCATTTATAGAAGACAAAAATTATTGATGTTGAGATTGAGAAAGAAAATTTTTTCACCCACCTCCTAACCTTCTTGTCCATCCCTGGTGAATTTACTACACTACCCCTTGTTTCGGAAGTTCATTTCCGAAAAGCTACTTTTTTTTTTGTTAAAAAAGGTGTTTTCGGAAATGTATCTCCGAAAACGTGTTTTTTTTAATATAAAATATTGATTTCGGAGATGCATCTCCGAAATAAAGTTACTTTTCAGAAAATGTGGTGTTTTCGGAAGTTCATCTCCGAACGCACCCCCTTGGAGAAATTTGGAAATGAACTTCCGAAATATTCCAAGACCAAATTGGTCTTGGAATGTTTCGGATATACACTTCCAAAATAATTAATAATTATTAAAAAAATTAAAATCAAGGTGAATCAATACAATTAATAGGTATAAAATCAAGGTGAATCAATAAAATGAAAGTGAATCAATAAAATCAAGGTGAATCAAAACATCCTAAACTATTTGAAAGTTAAAAATTATTTTACTAACTTATATAAATCAAAAACATTTTAATTCCATAAGTAAATTTTGAATTATATAGAATTAAATATAAAATTTATTCATTAAATAAAATTAAGACAAAATCTTTTTTTAATTTTTTTTTTGGAGCAAATAGGATATATATATATATATATATATATATATATATATATATATATATATATATATATATATATATTCCAAAAAAGACAGTTGGGTACAAAGCTGATCCAAGAGGATCCAAGCATCAAGATGACAAAGTCTAGATTACATATCTAGGACTAATTAAGGGAATCCAAAAACAATTTAAATTTGCTATGTTGCGTCACCCTTCCTCTAATTCTATCCACTATAACCTGACAGACCAAAGATTCTTCATTAGGGGCCTGGAACACTTTTCTATTTCTCTTTATCCAAATGTGATACACAACTTCAGCTATACTCATCTTGAGAAGTTTGGCCCTGCAGCTGTTACCTTTTGTGTGTTCAATAAGCCATTGCATCTCATTATGCCAACCTTGCGGCGTATGATTCATCTTCATCCAAGTTAACACCTCTTGCCACAGGATTCTGGTAAAACCACACAGAAAGAACAGGTGTTCGCATGTCTCCGGTTCGCCACAAAACACACATTTACCATCAGTGTTAGTGCCAAACTTCTGGAGCCGGTCCTTCGTGTGTAGACGACTTTGGCATGACATCCAAAGGATAAAAATCGCACGTGGACTAGCCAGATTTCCTCGAATGATATTCCTCCAAGGAACAGCAACCCGGACACCCCGCAACTCAAGATACATCACCCGCGTCTTGTACCTACCATTACCTGCAAAACTATGCCACGCAACAGAGTTACATAATCGGTCCCTGTGTTTAAAAATTGCTTTGATAATCCAAGAAGCAGTCGGTTTAGGATCAAAAGTCATAGCATTTTCATTTTTCAGATAAAAGTGATGAACCCATCTAATCCACATTCTGTCTTTCTTGTTGTGCAAATTCAAAAACATTTTCCCTATCGATGCCTGACTCCAAACCCCTAAATCTTTTTTTAATTTTTTTAAACTAAATAAAAAATTATCTCATTTTTAATTATGAATCAGAATAGAAATATATAAATATATAATAATAATTATTAATTTTGTAAGTGAAATATATAAATATATAATATATAATAATTAATATATAAATATATAAATATATAATAATTATTATAAATTAAAACACTCATTTTTTTAATTTTTATAATTATTATATAAATATATAAATATATTTATAATTAATATATAATAATTATATATCAATATATAAATATATAATAATTATTATAATTAATATATAAATATATAAATTAAAACACTCATTTTTTTAATTTTTTTTGTAAATACATAATGATTATTATAAATATATAAATAAAAAATTATAACTCATTTTGTAAGTGAAATTATATTAATTTTTTTAATTAAAATTATTTTAAATTTTAAAATATGAATCAGAATAGAAATATATAATTATTATTATTCATAACTAATCAATTATATCAAAATATATAATTATTATTATTTATTACTTATAAATTATATCAAATTTATAATATATAAATTAATTCATATCCTAAAATTAATTTTTGGAATTTTTTAGATTTTTTTTGTTTTTTCGGAGATGCATCTCCGAATTAATCAAAATCCCAATTTTTGGGATTTTTTCGGAAATGCACTTCCGAAGTCTGAAAAAATTTAGAAAAAAAAAATATTTCAGAAATGCATTTCCGAAGCAGGGGTAAAATGGGATTTTCGCTGGGGGTGACCCCCATAGGGAGGTGGGTAAAGAAAAAACCTTGAGAAATTGGAAGAGAATTCTTCAGATAAATTATATCCTAAGTAATGAAACTATTAAATTTTATGTAGAAAATATAAAGGTTGAAATTATAAGCCCATGAATGTCACCATAAAATATAAAGGTTGAAAGTTCGATGTTGATGGATTATTATGATGAAAAATAAGTTTTTGATAACATGGAGATTAGTTTTGTTGATGATTTATAAGAAATATATAGGGTTAATATGATTTCACCTATACAAATGGAATATAGCAAATAAGTTTATAAGATTAAAGAAAATGAAGATTATGGCAAAAAAAAATTGGCCATTAACTAATTTTTTACTGATTAATGTGAGCTTTGTTTCTTAAATTACGGCTAACAACGATGAAATAAAGTTGAAAAAGGGCTTATGAGGTCGAAAATGAATTGAATATGGCTTTTCAGGCCAAAAAATAAGAAAATTTCTTTACCCACCTCCCTATGGGGGTCATCCCCAGCGAAAAACCCATTTTACTCCACTTCGGAAATGCATTTCCGAATTTTTTTTTTCTAAATTTTTTCAGACTTCGGAAGTGCATTTCCGAAAAAATCCCAAAAATTGAGATTTTGAATAAATTCGGAGATGCATCTCCGAAACAATAAAAAAATCTAAAAAAATCCCAAAAATTAATTTTAGGATATTAATTAATTCATATATCATAAATTTGATATAATTTATGAGTAATGAATAATAATAATTATATATTTTGATATAATTTATGAATTATGAATAATAGTTATGAGTGTTTTAATCTATGAGTGTTTTAATTTATATATTTATATAATAATTATAATAATTATTATATATTTTGATATAATAATAATTTATGAGTGTTTTAATTTATATATTTATATAGTAATTATAATAATTATTATATATTTTGATATAATAATAATTTATGAGTGTTTTAATTTATATATTTATATAGTAATTATAATAATTATTATATATTTATAAAAATTATTATATATTTATATATTTATATATTTATATAATAATTATTATATATTAATTATAAATATATTTATATATTTATATAATAATTATATATTTTGATATAATAATAATAATTTATGAGTGTTTTAATTTTTATATTTATATAATCATTATAATAATTTTTATATATTTATAAAAATTATTATATATTTATATATTTATATATTTATATAGTAATTATTATATATTAATTGTAAATATATTTATATATTTATATAATAATTATAAAAATTAAAAAAAATGAGTGTTTAAATTTATATTAATTATTATATATTTATATATTTATATAATAATTATTAAATATTTATATATTATATATTTATATATTTCACTTACAAAATGGATAATTATTATTATATATTTATATATTTATATATTTCTATTATGATTCATAATTAAAAATGAGTTATAATTTTTTATTTAGTTTAAAAAAATTAAAAAAAGATTTTGTCTTAATTTTATTTAATAAATCAATTTTATATTTAATTCTAAACCATTCAAAATTTACTTATGAAATTAAAATGTTTTTGATTTATATAAGTTAGTAAAATAATTTTTAACTTTAAAATTGTTTAGTAAATTTTGATTCTATTGATTCACCTTCATTTTATTGATTCACTTTCATTTTATACCTATTAATTGTATTGATTCACCTTGATTTTAATTTTTTAATAATTATTGAACTTTTTCGGAAGTGTATATCCGAAATATTCCAAGACCAATTTGGTCTTGGAATATTTCTGCATCTCCGAACACACCCCCTCTCCCAAAAAGGGGTGTTTTCAGAAATGCATCTCGGAAAACTCAAAAAGGGGTGTTTTCGGAAATGCATCTCCGAAAACAATTTTTTTCGTGTTTTCGGAAGTGCATTTCCGAAAACACTTTTTTTTTCCAATAAAAGTACGTTTTCGGAAATGTATTTCCGAAATAAGAGGTATTTTGGTAAATTTGCCAGAGGTGAGTAAGAAAGTTAGAAAGTGGGTGAAGAAATTTCCAAAAATAAATGTATTTACACCCTTTGGAGGTTGAACAACAAGAGATATTTGCTATAAGTAATCTTAAAAAAAAAAATATTCATGAGAAATATGTTCGAAGACATTTATCAAGATTAGAACTTGAAAGTTTGTAAAATGGAGATGTACATTCTTTAAATGATTAAATAATTTATAACATTTCAAAGACGAATACAATAATAATCATGTAAATGAATCTCTCCATTGTTTATTTGATGATTCATCTTTAAATTTTAAAATGCTTGGTCTAATTAGGAATGTGAATAGGCCAGATTAGTTAACAAGGATATACGACCTACCTTACATAGGTTCAGACCGAGGCATACTTTTTTTAATTGAAAAGACCTATGTTATTTTTATAAGTCTATTTAGCTATATTTGTTAGTCTATAAACTATAAAAAAAAGGTCTTGAAGCCTATCAAACCAATCTATTTGAATAAATATGTATAATTTTATTATTATTATTATTACTATTATTATTATTATTATTATTATTATTATTATTATTATTATATTGTATTTTGAACTTTGAATTAAAATACGAAAAATAAAACTTATTTATCTTGAAAAACTTATGAAAATAAATTGAAAAAATCTTATGAACAATGTCATAAGTTGTTGTGATAAATTGTTTTTCATAAGTATTCTCAATTAAATAATATTACAAAATATATGCTAATAGGTGAACTCAAATGAGTCAATGAAAACAAATTTTTAATCTCATTAATCTTTTAATTTGTTAGTCTATTTTACATTATTTAGATTTGTTATTTATAAATGTTTAAATGGAGTAGACATTTACATATCTTAATAGACTAATCAGGTATTCGAAAATGTTAGGCTCGGATCTAAAAATAAACCTATAATATATTGCAAACCAAACTTAAATTTTGACAATTTTAACATACCAGATTTCAAATTGACTAAGTCTAACTCGATCTTTCTTATTCCCACCCTAAGTCTAATGAAGTAGAAAAGCTAAAAGCCCAAAACACAGTCGAAGAAATAAAGACACGTAAGATCTATACTTAATAAAGACTTAAAGCAATAAATTGTTAAGATTCTTCATAAGAAAGCTATAAATTTTGTTTTTCTCATGTAATAATTTGTTATTACTCTAATTTCTCTCTTTCTCTTTCTCTATACCAAATAGTAGGGTGGCAAACGAGCATGCCTGTTACGTTACGTTCATCCCGCAAAAACTCACAAAAAATGAGGCGGAGGCGGGCGGACATAGTTATAAATACGGGCCTAAAACCTTAGTCCGTTCTGAAAAAAATGAGGGTGGGGCGGGCTAAACCCACGGGCATTACACCTATTAAACCTAAAAATACAAAATTTTATGTTAATTTTCATGTCTGCAAAAATCCGCATGAAAAACGGGACATTCACTTTAAAGCGTGAGAGCCTAAAACCTTAGCCCGCTGCACATTAAAGTGCGGGCAAAACGACCATATTCAATGGACCGGACCCGTTTTACTATCAAATAGTTAAAAATGTAATAAAAAATTATATTTAAAATAAATCGAGTATAAAAAGAAACGAAATGCGTGTTTCACTACGCCAAATTTGGCTTTTAACAGCACACCTACGAAAGCGCTTTTGCCCAAAAGCGCTCTGGTAGGTTTGGCTAAAAACAAAATTAAAAATCACGCTAGAAAAGCGCTCTTATAGGGGGGGGGTAATGAAAGCGCTTTCTAAAAGCGCTCTTATAGGGGGTGGGTATGTGTTTACGGTGATTTCCGGTAAACAACCACTAGTCTTCCAAACTATAATAAATATGATTTGGTTACTTGCAGGATCGACTAGATTGATCCTAGGACACATAGTCAAGAAGATTATTATCAATGTTTGTTCGGACCATATTCATTATTTGTCTTCTTCAATAAGCGTTGTTCGATTAACAGAACAAATAGTCTCGACAATCACTTTGTTATATATAAATATGACTTCATCGAAGTGATATGACATAAAAATTAAAAGGACAATTGAAACGTAAAGAATCTTAAACTGCAGAAATATAAAAGACTTTGAAAGTAAATAGCGTGAAAGTAATTCGAAAGTAAATGACGTTAAAGTAAAGATGCAGAAACGTAAATGGCAAGAAATAAACGAAATGCAGTAATTCTGAAAGATAAAAACAAAAAGATAATACACATGTATTAAAATGGTGGTGTCATACGTACATTTTCTCAGCGAACTCTTTCTCTTAACGCTTGATACTTGAGTAAATATGTGAGTGATTTGTACAAAATGAACACACAGAATCCTAATACTAAGACTCCTATTTATACTAGTTTCGACCTTAACGGTCCTACACTAATCTGCTGCCACGTTTCTCATCAGAACTTCCAGCGAAGCCATCTGTTGTTGAACGGTTACGAAACCGTCTTCGAATTTCAAATCTTCCCGCCTGAGTCCATCTT
>NC_081184.1:124158879-124219705 GCF_029867415.1 Vicia villosa | reverse complement strand
TATTTGAGACTCTTAGAAAATAGTAGAGATTCAATTTATAATTTTTTAATGAATTTTATTATATATATGGTATTCGTTAAAAATATAATACGTGAGAATCTGTAGTTATTAAATATTAAATAGTGAAATAGATTTTAGGGTTCGTGTAGGATAAGAGATAGGATATGATATATGTATCATATTTTATTTCAATTCAGTGTTTGATGATATAATATGATATAATAATTAATTCTGAAACTTATTCTATCCTTTTTCACTATTTTAAATTATTATCTTGGTTAGAATCCAGTAGGATAGGATAAGAAAATAATTTATTAATTTACTCTTATAAAATATAATTTAAAATTAAAAATTATAAAATATAATTTAAAATTTAAAATTAAATATGAAAAATAAAATTAAAGATTACTTTGATATTAAATTAAAAAAATATTAATAAATAATTTTTAAAAGGGTTATTTTTTAACTTTATATAAGATAAAAAATTAAAATATAAAAAATTGGAATATTTAAAAATAAAATAATTAATAAAATTTTAAAAAATAAATATTATTTTTATTTTTTATCAAATTAAATATATTTTTTGCAAGGTAGTTTTGTCATTTACATATTATATTATATATTTTTATTTTACTTATCTAATATATATAATAGCATTCATGATCTTTTTCAAAAAAAATTGACTCAATAGTGTTAATGATTTTTTTTTAATTTTAGAAAATTATTAATTTTTTTATCAATTTATAAATTTTAAAATATTTTATAAAATAATTTGAAAAAAATATAGTTGTTTTACAATGATAAATTTTCATATATATAATATTATTATATTTGGTATTCTGTGTGAACCGACCACATGAGATAGAATAAGTCTTATCCTGTCTATATCATATCTTATCCTTATTCTGCTTTACATCCTATCATGTCTCTATCATATCATGCGAATCAAACGGACCCTTGAGGTTTATTGTAAATTTTAGATCTAACGTATGCAAGGAGGAGGGAACATTTATATCTTTAGTATTTGTGTTAAATGAGATTGATCATCCTCCCAACTTTAGAGTTAAGATATTTATAGGAGTTTTTGGGTCTAGATTTTAAATCTTTAAGAAGTAGCTATAGCTTTCATGAGAGTGTGGGAATGGGACAGTTAACTCATATTATTCAGGAGAGCGAGATTAATTTCTCTTACCTTCTTTTCCACACTGTCATAGATTTGTGACACATCACTTTTCACGTTCTCACACTTGGGCGAGTTATCCAGGGAGCAGACGACATGCCAAAGGAATAAAGGCCGCATCTAGTAAATGG
Organism: Vicia villosa; assembly: GCF_029867415.1. Classification (NCBI taxonomy): domain Eukaryota; kingdom Viridiplantae; phylum Streptophyta; class Magnoliopsida; order Fabales; family Fabaceae; genus Vicia; species Vicia villosa. The sequence goes on along the minus strand of NC_081184.1, from coordinate 124,218,394 downwards.
GCAATCGATTTAGTAAATGAGTGATTGAGAAGACGTCATGGGCATGGTTCACCTTCTGTTTCGCCCCTAATGAGCAATTTGAAAATATACCAGTACACAGTCCCTCAAGCATGAAAGCTTGGAAAAGACAAAATGGTTAGTTGGTTTTCTTTCCTTGGTACCGTTCAGATGGAGTTCTAAGTGGAGCACCTCATGCGAGACTTTAAGTTGATTTTGTCATGCAAGATTCTTAGTTGAGTCATTTAGGCGAGACTTTTAAGTTGATTCTCTGAGGCAAGACTCATAGCTAAGTCCTTTAGGCGAGACTTTTAAGTTAAGTCCATCATGCGAGACTCTCAGGTGAGTCCCTCACGCGAGACATTTAAGTTGAGTCCCTCAAGTGAGGCTTTTAATTTAGTCTTTTAGGATACATTTTTATGTCGAGTCCCTTAGACGAGACTTTTAAGTTGAGTCCCTCAGGCGAGACTCTTAGTTAAGTTTCTCAAGCGAGACTTTTATGTTGAGTCCCACAAGTGAGGCTGTTAGTTGAGTTCCTTAGGAGAGACTTTTAAGTTGAGTCCCTCGTATTGTACAAGTGAATTCAAGCACAAGAGGGGGTGAATTGTGGTATTTAAAATTTACAATTACTTTTATACTTTTCTCGATTAAGATCGTGTCAGTAGTTTCTTTAAGAGTAAATGGCAGTAGAAATAAAGTAAATGGTAAATAGAAGAAAAATAAATAGAGTAAGGGTTAGAGAGATTGCACTAGAGGGTTATCTAGGTTTGGCCGAATGTTGGTCTAGTCCTGTCCCCAAGAGGTCTTCTTGAGATTTTGACTATAAACTTTTGAGCTTTTACAGGTTAGGCCCACGAACCTTAATACAATATGATCTTAAGATTTTTACAAGCTTATCCCCAACCAATGATAACTTTCACCCCAGGCTAATCTAATGACCTGTTTAGTGATTTATGGCTTATCTCAATAACCAAAACAAGGTTTTTTGTGGCAAAGCTAAAGAAACTAACCACATAGATTGTATGATTGGTTTATTTCACAAACCATACTCAACATCTTAGGAGTGCCACAATCTTAAGAGTTAAACGACCAGCACGACCACTTACAAGCTCTTTCTCACAAGTAAAGTTTCACTCAAAAGCACTAAGGCAATCTCAAGTGAAAACAAATATTTCTTGAGAGAGAAAGAGAGAATATAGAGAGATAAATTCTAAAGAAAATGTAAATAGTTGGAAAGTGGCGTGAAATGAAGCGGAGGCGAGCCTCCTTTATATGAGAGTTAGAAAATCCAAAAAAGGAAATGATACATGGGCAGAATTAATGAGCCAATCGAATTGCATTACTTTCCAATCGATTGACAAGTCATTTTTAATCGATTAACATGCCAAAATAGGAAATATTGGATATAGAATCGTTGCAAGTCATTAAGGTATTTTCCTAATCACTTGGTTAATCGATTAGCCCTTCTCCAATTTATTGGCTTAATGTTCCAATTCATTGGTTGGCTTAAAAAGTTCTGTGAATCGATTGGCTTAAGTATCCAATTGATTGTTTAGTTCAAAAAGGCTTTGAAAAGAGATTGAACAACTTCTTAATCACTTGGCTTGACATAGAAAACACTTTTTATGATAAAAACATTTGAAAAAGATTTTTAAGGTGTGTGTGTGAGTTCCCTTAGTACTTTAAAAGTTACTCCTTAATTTTATAAAAATCAGGTCACTCAGACAGACAGACACGACCTGGAGAGCTTTTACACTTTATCTGACGCTTCAAGGTTCTTTGCTAGATTGCTCTTAATCATATAAGCACTTTAATCTTTGGTACATTTTTTTTATGAGGCATGGGATGTTTCTCTGGCTAGGTCACCATCATCAAGTTTTAGAGTTATTACCATTGACTTTAATTATCGTTGTCATCATTAAAATATCAGATAGGATCTTTTGTGGGATTGTCAACTTTATACGTGCAAGCACATAGATCAACATTCCCTTTTTATGATGACAACGAGTCTATTAGGGGGTGGTAAAAGAAACAAACAAATATATTTGGAGTGATTTAAATCCCCCTCAATGAAGTCGAGAGTATACTCTACTCCCCCTGAGAGTATATTTTCCTCCTTTGCCATAATAAAAAAGGTGGATAAAAATATGTAATGCGTGAAGTAACATAAGCAAATAAATCATATGTTTGGTTGGGTAAAAGGAGTGAGTTATCTGATAAATAGATGAACAAGGATACTTTAGCGTGAGCATGAGATTACATTTTTTTCCCACAGATGGTAGCATCCAACTTTAAGATCAGTTACTAGGTATGCTTTGGAGGAATCTCTTTTGATTCTTTCTCAAAATATTTGAAGCCTGTTAACATTCTCATAGGGCCATAGACTAATATTGGGCTTGATTAATTCATTTGGAACCTCTTTGCTCCAAAATCAATTAAAACTCAAGCATAGGTTAGTAGAAAATAAATTTGATTGACTAAGCAATTAATATATCAGTTACTAGAGATTTAATTAGAGTTTTCTAATTTTTTAATCTCTATTACGTGTACTACCTCAAAAATCAAGATAACTTGAGAAAAATCCCCCTTTCGAAGAAATGACTAACCCTCGTTGATTGAAAACTTCTCTATGAGTCATTTGATGTTAGAGTTAGTTCAAAATACAGGACTAAGAAATCCCTTACAAATTTATCATCTTAACCTTCAAAGAGGCTCCATGATTAACATCAACGCCTTGATCAAAATCGTTGAAAAACATCATCAAAGTCTTGAATAAATCATCAAGATTTAAAATTGCTATAAGGTAATCACTTCCTTTTGTACACCCAAGATAGTACAAAACGCTCTTTCATATTTCAATTTTAATCTTTCTAAGGGAGTGTTGGGATGAAATTCTCCTATAAATATATCCATGAACATTCTAAATGGGGTGGCCCTTAATGATCCTCTATTCTTAAGATAAATATTGATCATTTTTAACTTGAATCTCTCCATTTGAATTTTGGACTTCCTCTTGCATTTGATATTTTCTTTTTTGTCTTTCAAGGATGTTCTTTAAGGAATACCTGCAAAATTAACAACCTCTACTTCTACCTACTAGGGGTTAGTTCACCAAAAGTAATACATATGAATTCTTCCATAGTCACAATCTCTTTGAAAAAGAAGATTTAAAAAGGATTTTACATTAATTTTTTATAAACCATGCATTTTAGAGGAATTAAACATACTCTATTACCTTTGTTACCCAAATTAATTATTAAGTAACTTGTCTAATAAAGCTTTAATTAATCAAAACATGTAAAGGGTAAGATTAGGGATCTTACCAAAAAAAATCAAAGATTCAATGATTTTGTCTTGTTATTGTGCAAATAAATTTTCCCCTCCTAGGAGTGGAACAATAGAATGCATTTATTTCTTTAGTTGTGTAGCTTGAAGCGCAATTGTCAGTGTCATCATCTATATCACAATTTGACTTTTCTACCTTTGGTACCCAAATGTTTTTGGGTCCTTTGATGTTACAGGAATACATATTATGAGCAAATATCTTTATATTTTACAGTTCTCTTTATAAAAGTATGAAGGAGCATGTATTTCTTTGATCTCATGACTCTATTTTATAAAATAAAACAAGGCAATGTGGTCGCCTTTATCGCATCTTCTTTGTCATCAACAAGTCTTTTTAGTTCCATATCGTTTTCTTGCAATTTTCTAAAAAGAGTGTGTGTCCATATTTGATAAATCCTTAGATTCACTAATCGCAGTGACTTTGGATTTCAGTTACGACTTAGGCATATAATAAATTTTACGACTGATTTCTTATTTGAAAATGTTTTCCCAGAGTTCTCATATGAGTTACGATGTGGGTGAATCGTATTTTCATTTGATTAATGATTTCTTGAGGTTTCTTTCTAAAGAGTTCATAACAATGGGTTAATGTGCCCAATCTTTCCCTATTTACCACAGTGGTTCCTTCATGGGTAATTTGGAGGATTTCCATATTTCTTTTTCACTTTCACGGTGAGAAACTCGTAAAAACTCATCAAGACTGAGTGCGGTAGTAATGACAACTTTTTCCTTCAAATTTCATTGCACATTGTCTTTATCAACTTTGGTCCAATCCTTTTCAGGTTTGATTAGTCCACCACTATTTCAGAGAACACGGTCAAATAGTCTATCTCGTAGCGTTATAGAATAGGGACATGTCATTTCCCAATTTTCTCATGTCGAGTGACCATTCATAGAGGGGGGTGACATATTCCATAATATGGTGGCACACCTAATAAACATGCGCCTGAACTAGAAAACGGGAAACCATGAAGGTGATATAAGCTCAATTAAAGTCCCTTACCTCCGTGTTTGACATTTATGGGTCCCTACTTGGATATACCAATACAAGGTCCCTCAAGCATGAAGACTTGTAACAAGATAAATGTTTTAGTTTCTTTTTCCTTATGCATACACCACCAGAAGGGACCTTAAACTGAACATTTTATCCGGGGTTTAAATTGAGTTTCTCTAAGGATATTTTAGTTGAATCCCTCATGCAAGACTTTAGTCGACTCCCTCAGACGAGACTTTAGTTGATTCCCTCATGTGAGACTTTAGTTGAATTATCTTATATAGACAATGTTTATGCTACCCCATTTCTAAGACAACAAGGATCTTCCGGCGTAAGTCTAAAATTTATATCGCCTATTTTAAGGAGACAAGGACCTTCCAGTGGAAGTATTGAATTTATATTGCCCTAGTTTTTGTAAATTATAAAAGTGCAGAAGCTAGGGTTCGAATTCATGCGCTAATGAAATTAGACCTCAGTTTTTTAAACACCAAGGTGATAAGTCTTTACTTTTTATGACGACCTTGTGTTACCTCGCTTCTAATGCTGAGGTAAAACGCATTTCACGTCCGACGTTAGATGTGTATTGGTATGCCTCTCTCCCCCTGTGGGTTCCTTCTTGGGTATACCAATACACATCCAACATCTTTATCTTTGCTACACTTACTTCATTTTAGTGTTGATTCTTAACCGCTCAATATTCTGTCCCGTACAACATCGCAGGTCTAACCGCAGTCCGATGAAATTTTCTCTTCAGGTTGAACGGTACCTTTGCATCACACAAAGCCCCAAAAACTCTCCTCCATTTTAGCCACCCAACTTGAATTCAATAGTTTACATTCCCTACTACTTCTCCATCATTATGTATTACAGACCTGAGATAATTAAATCGTGTGACTTGATGGATGATATGATCTCCAACTTTCACCTCTAAATTATAAACATTTTTTCCTTTGTTGAACTTTAGATTTCAATTATCCTGCCTTCCTTCTGATTAGATGAGAATAATGTGTTTATAAAACTCGGCTTAAAGTCTTTAATCTCTTTTTTAAATCTTTATTTCTTTTAAATCTTCATTTGACTCTCAATATATAATTATCATTAAAAAAACATACATCTTAATACTATCTTTTAGATGTGCTATGTGAGCCCGTCTAAAATTAAGATAAAGGTAGGGACTTAGGTTAACAAAATTATATTCTAGTAATGTGTTTGTTAGAATTTGAGATAAAATGAGTCCAACATACTAGGGACGCTCTCTCTTTTTTTTCTTTTTCTTTTTTTTCATATAAAATTGTACGAATTTAATATATATGTACTATATATGGTCATTTAATAAAAATTTGTTACTGTATAAAGTTATTTAATTAATTTTAATGAGGTTTGGATGTTCTCGGTTGTTGTTTGTGATTTGACAAAACACATTTAATTTATTAAATATTGATATAAAACTATTTTAAATTTTCAACACATCTTTTATTTTATCAAACTTTAAATATATGTGTTTGTTCTTACTTTATTTTGAGAAAAAAATGTATTAAATATTTATAGTCTAAAATATTTATTTTTATTTTTATGTTTATTCTTACTAATAAAATATATTTAATATCTTTTGTTTAAAGTAAAAAATAATAATAATTTTTAATTTTAAAATTTATCTTTTCAAAACAATTATTAAAAATAAATTTATAAAATAATTTATAATTTCTCTTTCATACAGAAATATAATTTTTATATAATTTTTTTGTATAGTTAAAAATAATAAGAAAATATATAATGATTGATAAAAATAGAATACTAAATTTATAAATTAGAAAATACCATATACAATATATTCAATATTATTCAATAAATTGACTGAAAAGTATAGAAAAGTAAATGTTATTATTGTATAAATACATTCTATTCAATGTTAAGTTTTTACATTTCAATCCAAATTAACAGTATTAATAAAAAAATAATCTTTTTTAAATAATTATAATTTTTTATAAATTTATTATTCTATTTTCTATAATTCATGTTTTCCTTCTCAATTGTTTACAAATTTATAAAGTGATAATAACATATGATAAAAAATAAAATAATAGCCTTAAAAACACTTTATAAATTTACTAAAATTATAAGTTTCTTATCAATACTTCAATTTTGTATAGAAATAAAAGAAATCAATATTAATTTGAGTGTAAATATTATAAAAAAAGAGAGATAATTTATTTATTAGATGAAAAGGAACCCACAAATAAATTGAATTTTTATTTAAATATATTTTTAGTTACAACCTTAAACCATATTAGTATATGAGTTGTTCCCTTATATATTTCTAACCTCAAATTTTTACTAAATTAAAATCAATCAAATTATTGTATAGCCACGTCACGAATATAAAATAGAACTGAAAAGGAAATATCAGTCGTAGTTATACCGAATATTTAAACACAGTCTGGTATGCTTGTTCTAGTAACAACAGTGTGAGATTTAATAATAAACTAGTAAAGCACGGGTCAAGTAAAGTCGATATAAACAATAAATAAATATATAACGATGGTTAATAAATATATATATATATATATATATATATATATATATATATATATATATATATATATATATATATATATATATATATATATAACTAAATAAAAGATACACAAATTAAAAATAAAAAACAATTGAAATTATAATTGTCAAATAAATATTAATTTAATCTAGTTAGAAATATATAGTTTAGTAGAAAAAATAAATAAAATAATTAAGTAGTCATCTACCCGTGCGTTCGCACACATTATACAATATAGCTATAATCTATCGTGAGTAGTCATCTACCTGTGCGTTCGCACGTATTGCACAATATTATAAATAATAAATAAATATAATATATGTGATTATATTTATTTGATTTGGTAACAGGTACCAAACTTTTTTGTCCAAATTTTGTTTATTGTCACTCATACCCCTATCTTATTATAAGCATTTGAAATCTTTTTACTTATTTTAAATAAAAATTTCAATATATTTAATAGATTTATTTTTCCAAAAATATCAGTTATAGGTTAATATGTACATATAAAAAATAAAGGAAATAATTAAGCATTTATCTATCACAGTTGTAAATAAATATAATATAATGATGGTTAAAAATGTAAATAAAATATATACACATTAAGTAGCTTTGTCCCGTCGAAAAATGTATATTTGAGTAGAAAAATAAAGAAAATAATTAAGAAATCATTTACCCGTGCGTTCACACGGTTCATACAATGTCATTATAAATAGAAAATTAATATAATAGTGATGGTTAAAAATGTATATAAAATACAAAAAGAATTACAATTTTTTTATATAAGAAATTATGTATTCATCAATCATAATTGTCTCATGTTAAATGTAATTTTACAAATAGTTTCTGTCAATCGAAAAAGGTATGTTTTTCATAAGAAATCTATGTATTTATACATCATAATTGTATCATATTATTTTTGTAAAAAAAAATATATTAATAGCAATTTTTTTAGTATAAATGTTAAATTTTATCATAAAAAATTGCTAACATTTTTTTGATAATGGAAGTTTATAATATCTTTTATTATACTTTAATAGTATCTTTAATTATAATTAATATATTATATATATTTTAAAAAATAACATAAAAAAATAAATAATATTTATACATAAAACTATATTTAGTATAATTATATAGTGTTATTGTTAGTAGTTTAGATTAATGAAGCAATAAATAAATATATAACGATTGTTAATAAATATATATAAAAGATACGCAAATTAAAGTGAAAAAACATTTGAAATTATAATTGTCATATAAATATTAATTTAATCTACTTAGAGTTATATACTTTAGTAAAAAAATAAAAAATAAATTAGTCATTTATCCGTGCGTTCGCATGCATCATACAATATCGTATAAATCTATCCTGAGTAGTATCTACCCGTGCGTTCGCACGGATAGCACAATGTTATAAATAATAAATAAATATAAGAAATTGTGTATTCATCAATCATAATTGTCTCATAAATGTAATTTTATAAGAAGTTTCAGCCCGTCGAAAATGTATGTTTTGCATAAGAAATTTATGTATTTATCAATCATAATTTTATCATGTTTTTTTATTATAAAAAAATAAATATTAGTAGCAATTTCTTTAGTATAAATGTTAACATTTTATCATAATTAACCCATTAAATTAGAGAAGTAGAATAAATATTTTGTGTTGCGTTATACAAATTTCTCCTATTTTTTAAATTTCTACTTAGAAAATGTTAATAATTGCATATAAATAAAGCTAAATTCGATTAATTTATGGATTTACGTGGACCGAGTTAAACAGGGCGGTTTACCCCACATACTCAACTCAAATTATATTTAGAGAAGCTTTTTATATAAAATAAAATAAACAAAGAAATAGTTTTATTTAATGGGAAGAAAAACCAAGAGTTAAACATTGTATGAAAAGTTTACTACACGCTAGTGACACATGCATGCTATAGGCCATCATTATTATGAATAGCCATCATTACTATAGATAATGGCTGGGTGGAATAACTTGCAATGAAAAAAGAAGAATTTATTGCAACCTATTTTCTTATGCAATTTAATTTTATCATTATTACCCAAGATTGGACAATTAAAAACGAAAGATATTAACAAATTAGACTACAAAAAGGAGTATTTTGAGATAATAAATTGGGCAAAACATCATGACAGTAAATATTTAATAATTAATTCATTATCTTATAAAAAATAATAATATTGTTAAATGAATTATTTTAAAATATAAATTATGGGATAAGTCAGTTTAAGGGACCAATTCAAATGTGAAGAGATACTAGAATTAAGAATACGGTTTTAAAATATGCACTATTATCCCTTAATATAAACACACATAAATTTTTTTATATATTTATATGGAGATTTATTATTGATTCATTTGATTTTTTCAATTTTAAAAATAAATTGGTAGAAAAATTTAGAACATTTATTATTATTTAATCTGATTTTACACATTTTTAATGATTCAAATGATACGATTTTATAATCTTAAAATTTTTTGAATCTCTTAAATTTTAGAAATATATATATATATATATATATATATATATATATATAATTATAAAAAAGTAATTTATTTAAATTTAAATTTTTTTATAATAAGATTAAAAAAACATCTATCATATGAACACGATTTAGATGTCTGCATTGTAATATTTTTTAATAAACCATTAGACATCACATCATGTATAGTTATAATTATATAGAAGAAGCGTGGAAGAGGTTTTGCAGTATTCCAAAGAAGATTGCACAATTCCAAAAAAAGTTTTTGGCGTGTAATAATGATGGAAAAAATGGATAGTTGAAAGGTTACCATATATGGAATGAAACAATAAATAAATATAAAAGGCACAAAATAATACTAAAACCTTCTAAAAAATAAAAAGTATTAATATTTTTTAGTACAATAAAAATAAAAGCAAAACTACTTTTCTGATAAATCCAACCAACAAAAGGTGCTCATTTACAGATGAACTGTATGATACAAAATATGACATTTTTTATGAGATAAACAGAATAATAAAAAATGAATGTTGATAAATATACTACCAAATTCAAAGTGATCGTATGACATATTATAATGGTATAAATTAATGATATAAATTTTTTGTGATCAATGATTTAATGATATAAATCCATAATGATCATAAATTATTATTTTAATGATATAAATTTTGATAAAACATCATTTATAAAAAAAATATATTAAAGAGAATGATAAATCCAATTAACCATTATTTATAGTGATCCTATAAAAAATCATAAGTTAATTTAAATTACTATAAAAATAATTAAGTACAGGTTACAATGAATTGATTGTGGAGAAAAGATGGAGTTGAAAATTGAAATAAAAAATAATGAAGTAGAAGAAAAATAGTGAAAGCACGGGAAATGAAGATTGCTTATACACACGGATAAGAAAAAAACGTATATGTTTTGATTTTTTATAAGAAATACAATTTTTTATTTCTATAATATATAGAATCAAAAGTAAGTTTATGTAGTTAAACTCAAATTGGACGGATTAATATATAAATATATATATATATATATATATATATATATATATATATATATATATATATATATATATATATATATATATATAACTATTGTTTTAATTTTAGCTTATTACTATAATTTTCCTTCCTATTGTAGTGGTATTAAAAGTTTTATGAAACTTAATCACAAATAAAAGTGTATGTTGATGCTAAGAGAAAGGGTGACCAAATAATTGGTTGTTGATATCTTGGCTAAGAAGAAGCAATTTCTTATTTTATTTAAAAAGAAAGAGCAATTTTAAAGTGTTGCTAAGTAAATTAGTTTAATATTTCACGTTTGAACAATAAAAAGCAACATTCTTTTGAAGTAGAAAGTTGCTTCCCATCAATACATCCATGTTAGGCAATGGCTTGGTTAGTGTGAAGTTTGAAATTGATTAGCTAGAATGTCGTGTAGCTTTTTGAAGGTATCAAACCGAAATTGTCAAAAAGTTGTGTGCATAGATAGCTTCTACCTTCTCAGTCTCCAAGTGAAAGTGACTAATTTTTAACCCGGGGAACCGCTTTTTTAACAGGTCTGGTGGGTTTAGCAGACCTATGTAGTATAGTTGACCTGGGGAACCGCTTTTTTAACCATTGAAAGTGATTGATTTTTGACTCTATTACACTCCAATATACTTTTTTCTATGCTAAAAACATGAAAGATGGAAAATATGGCAATGCTGCCATTCCAGCTTGTCTTCTTGACAGTGACATGAATTTAATGTTATAGGGACTGTTGCAGGTAAAGTAAGCTAAAGCTGCTTTTCATAGAACATCACTTGAGTGCATATGGTTCGTCACTTTGAATGTTGAGTTTGTTTCATTGTGATGTATTGCCAGTGATATTAAAATCAGTCCATTTAAACGCATTCATATATTTATATGTATCATTTTTTCATTGTGGTGTTGCAGCAGTTGCATTACTTTAGCTAAGTATTCAATTAGGATTCTTATAATTTTTTAGTTAAAATTAAAACAACATGCTGCATGAAATGAAAGTATCTCAACTGCAGCTGTTAAATACATTAAACGAAATACATTTTTAACATAGTTTATAGTGTAAACCAACCGCATATATTATTTTTAATATAGTTAAACCATCTTCAGCTTACTTTTCCAAATATTTGTGTACTTTGATAAAGGGAAAGGATTTAACTAACAGCAACAAACTACATTCTGCAAGATGTCCTTCAAGTGGTAAATATATTGTCAATAGTCGCATCAAGCTTAATTTAATTGGAATCTCTTTACACTAACTATGTCAAAAAAAGCCTTTGAATCTCTTTATTTGTCTTTGTAAAACAACTTTTGATCTTGATTATGTAATCCAATTGGTCCTGACAACATTTTCTTCAAATCCCCTTCAACAAAAACCAATAAAACAAACTCAAAACACAATCAATAAAGTAACATATAAAAAACATTCTGAATCAAAATTTTTGAATTTGAATTAAAATTCTGGTCTCCATAATCATTTAAATATATAAAAATACTTTGAAAAGATTTGAAAGGATTTACTAAATGTGGCAAAAAGAACTGCAAATATTCTTAAGTTCAGCTCATGTAATTCAACTCAGTGCCAAAAAGAACTGCAAATATAACATTTTTTAGTTTGACAACGGAATGAGGTAGGAGTATTGAAAATCAAAACTTATAGATGGTTGGCACAAACATATATATATTAGTTGAAGTATGATATATAAATATTCAAATTGAGGTGTGTTAGTGAGGGTCCAAAAAGGTTAAGATTAACTATGCTAAAGTAAATTAGAAGGACTTAGATATTTCAATATTTATGAACAAATGAATGGAGAAAGAACTTAATTGAAGTTTCAAAGAGTTCAAGTTTGTTCAACATAAGACCAAATATAAAAAAGTTCAAGTTTGAGTGAAGAAAACCAAAATCACTTTAAAAAAACCTAACTATGTTCATACTACAAAACATGAAACTAAAAAAGAACAAAAAGAGTAAGGGTTGAATGAAGTTACTTACAACACAATAATGGTGGTCACTTATATTCCATTCATTAGTGTATACAATGAAGCCATCTAAAGGATCTTTTCTTCTTGTTCTATCTACAGCTAAGGGAAGTGGTGAGTTTCCATATGATTTTGGTTCTTGTTCAGGTTCAGCAACAATTGCATCATATTGAGAAAATGTTAGAGTGTTTGCATCATTTTGTTGACCTGGAAAAGAAAAGGTAAGGAAAAAAATCAAAAAGTTTGTAGTGAAGCCATATCCAAAATCACTTCTTGTTCATTCATGTATTATGTCATTACTTTAAGGGATGCCAATATATGTCACATAGGGACCTTCTTGTGTAGCCAAGTTAGATGAAGTTTTTAGACAAATACAAAAGTGGTTAAGATATTTAAGACAAATAAACACCAATGATGGAAAGGCTTTACCGAAAGTAAGGGCTTCCAGTTTGCTTTACCTATGAAGTTTGTTCCAAACACCATGATTGCAATCTATGAAGTTAAAAAACATGAATGAGATATCTTTTAATTTGCTTTCTCTTCATATCAATTTTCAAGCATACATCTATAATATTTTCACAAACTAAATTTGTAGAGCCAAAGATGGAGAAATTTCACAGTAGAGCCAAAGACAACTACAAAAATGGAAGAACAATTAAATAATGAAATAGAAAAATAAAAATAAATAATAAGAAATTGAAAAATCAGTAAGGTATGTGATGAGATACCCTTAAATCAACAATAAGAAGAGATTGAAAAATTGAAACTCATGTAATTTGTTTGTTGTTGCAGGATCTGAGTGTTTTCTTCTTTCAAATACTCTACATCACACAGAGAAACAACAAAAAAGAACAAAAAATGATGCAAAATGTAAAAACGAAATCAAGTCGTTACAAACCATGATAGAAACATACCTTATAATAAGCTTGCAAGGGATACGATTCACAGTGGTCAGAAATAAGCAATAAGACATGTTTTTTGATGGCAAAACCTAAAATCGAAAATCAAAACAATGAGGATTAGAAGCACAAACCCTGAAATCAATAGAGTGAAAGGAAAAGAGAAATAATCGCGTATAATCTGAAAGTGGTGGTTGTTGTTTGGTCCCGCGCAGCGGAGTGACAGTGTTGGCGGATGTGTGGTGGCCGTAAACAGGCGGTGGTTCAAGGGTTTGAAGGAAAAAGAGAGAGGAGTGAAAATGGAAGAAAGAAAGAAAGAAAGAAAGAAAGAAGGGTTAAGTTTTGTCTGAGAGAGAGAGAGAGAGGGAGAGGGAAAGAGATGAAAATTGTGTGTATTGGAATGAAGAAACGTGTAAAAATTGAAAAAGTGTTGAATTGGTTTTGCTGTAACCAAGAAGATTTGCACAATTCCAATACCTTTCCTCACGTTAGTATTAATGATGGAAAATAAAATGGACAATTGAAAGGGTATGCAATGATTAAGGAATATATATTTTTAATTAAAATATTAAAGGAGATCCAATTACCGTTGTGTCCCCGATTATCACCCTCAAATTGAAAGATTAGAGGGATATTGAAAGAATTTCATATGTATTGTACTTTATTATATTAAAAGTAGATTTCCACCGGTTTTTTCTTCTATTAACTCTATTCGGTCAGCTTGTTCTGTGGCGGGAAACTATGGAAAAGCGGCTTCTCATCTGACTATGCAAGATTTCTCGGTTCTGAAATTCTTCAAAGTTATCATCAAACTGCCTAATGCTCCGAGGATCATTGAGGTTATTTGGAAGCCTCCCCCGAGAAATTGGATCAAGATAAATTGTGATGGAGCCTCTCGTAACAATCTTGATTTTTCCGTTTGTGGTGGTATTTTTAGAAATCATGATGGTAACTTTTTGGGTGCTTTCGCTCAGCTTTTGGGTTTATCTAATTCTCTCATCGCCGAACTCTTTGGTGCAATGTCGGCAATTGAGTTCGTCAATGAGAAGGGTTGGCTTAACCTTTGGTTGGAGACAGATTCGATGGCGGTGGTTAATGCGTTCAAGCTGCCTTTTTTGGTTCCTTGGCAAATTCGAAATAGATGGATTAATTGTGTTAATATTATTTCGAAGATGTCGTTTATTGTTTCCCATATATTTCGTGAGGGAAATAGTTGTGCAGATTCTCTAGCTAACTTAGGTCTTACAATTACTGACTCTATTAGATTTACCTCTATTCCCCTTTTTTTGAGGGCCGATTTTGTGAAGAATAGGTTAGGTTTTCCTTTCTTCAGGTTCCATTCTGGTTGAGAGGGTTTTGGCCTAGTCCCCTGTCTTTTTATATCACTTTTCTTTTGATATATATATTTAGCCTTATTCAAAAAAAAAAAAAATAGTAGTCCACATCAACATGCAAATTTTGGATGTTAATTTTTTTTCTTAATTATGTTAAGTTGCAGAAATTTTTGGATTTCATTCATATGGAAACTGTTGTTTAGCTTGACCAAAAATTAAAATTGTAGCTTAGTTTCTTTTATTTTATTCGATTTCTGGATCTTCCTTTCGAGTCCTGAGATGTGTTTTTGAGAAAATATTGCAAAGGCGTGGTTAAAATCTTTGATTAATTTTTATTAATTCTGATTTAAAATCTTGAATGGAAAAAAATTACCTTTTCCTTATTATAATATTAATGATTAATAATAGGGCAATGCTAACGAGTGCCCCGGGGCACTCGTTAAGGATCATTAATTGCATTTTGATTCAATTAATATTCTTAAAAAAAAGTTTATTAAATGTGTCATTTAAGACAAAAAGTGTTATTTAAGACAAAAAAATTGAAATTTTCTAAACCATAAAAAAATTGAGACGTTATGAATTATTATATTTATTGTTTCTAATTGTTGCTGTATATTTCATTTGCAATACTTACTGATTTTTAATTTTAAAAAAAACTATTAGTTCTTTTTAAATTATTCTCATATTGTAATGATAATGATATTGAAATGAGATTGTAATATTTTATTTTCAAATTTCATTTAATTTCACGCGTAGAAATTTTGTAGTGTATGAAAGAGAAAATGAGTGAATGAGTTAATTTGAGTGAATTTAATAATTAAATATATTTAATTATATTTTTTTAAAAGAATAAAATTACAATTAAAGTTCATTTAATGCTTCTTATCCAGTGCCCCTGGGGCACTGGTTAGCAGGACCCTTAATAATATTATTATTCTATGGGTCTTGCTAACTAGTGCTCTTAGGGCAATGGTTAAACATTCCAAAAAAAGAAACTATTTTATTGAAAATTTAATATTTTAATTTTCGAGACATTAAATACGTAGATTACGAGATAAATTTACTATTTTTGTATGGTTAACCATTGTCCTGAGGGCACTAGTTACCATTTCTCTTATTCTATAAAGGTAAGCAGTTATGACTCTAAATAAAGTGAATATACATTTCAATCAACTGAAATTTGAAATTTAATTTATTGTATTAATCGTTGAGAGTCTAACCTTATTAGTTAAATTTTAAACGGATATATCCGCTTTATTTAGGCCTGCTTTGTAAAAATTCTATAAAAAATAGAGCGAGACGAAGCAGATATATTTGAAGTGTTGGTCTAAAATTTTGTTCTGCTCCGCAAAATAGTGAGGGCGGGACGGGGAAGACACGTGGACATTGAACTTTTTAATTTAAAAATAATAAAATTGTTTGAAAAAATGCATGTCCGCAAAAAACAGGGCGGAACAGACACATTAAAGAGAACAAACCTAAAACCTTGCTATACCTCGCAAAAAAATCCGGGCAAAACAAACTTTCTCCGCGGATGGGAACCGTTTTACTACTAATCTCTTCCAAAATAAGAAAATATTTTATAAAGTTTAAAATTTAATTTTCGAGACATTAAATACGCAAATTACCAAAATAAATTTACTATTTTAAAGTTTTAATCATTGCCTTGAGGGCACTATTAATATTTCCTAAAAAAATAATATATTGATTTAAATATTAAAACTTGTAACTTATTTCTTTTTATGAATTTTTATTTATATTCAAGATTTGAAATAATATATTTTTGGCTGCAATAAATTTAAGTGGTTGGACACCAATAGATGTGATGTTATACAGACATACCCAAGCATTGGTGGATTAATTAAGCTCCTATGTAACGTAATTGCGGTAATAAATTGAAAATTAGGTCGAATTGCATTATTTTACCAAACTATAAGACAAATATTATTATCCTATGCATTCCAATTTGCAAGTAAGTCAAGAAAAGTCCCATCAACTTAATTGTTTTCTTAATTTACGGCCAAAACTGACCAAGAACATTGAGTCTCGTACCCTTATCTCTAACTAGTTTTTTTAATGGTAAAATAACAATAAAAATATTTTAGAATTAAGATTTCAATCAACATAGTATAAAAACAAAAAGAAATATGTAAAAGAGTTCTCACTAAAAGTAAAAACAACAAAAGATACAATAACAAACTCAAATCACTGAAAAAGACAAAACAAAACAAATAAAAATAATAAACTCAGACAATTAAAGCTCCAACATTATAATCTAAATCTCACAACATTAAAATTATTGTCAACAGAATAAAAAAATTCAAGA
Source organism: Vicia villosa (assembly GCF_029867415.1). Lineage (NCBI taxonomy): Eukaryota > Viridiplantae > Streptophyta > Magnoliopsida > Fabales > Fabaceae > Vicia > Vicia villosa. Next base: position 124,201,414 of record NC_081184.1, on the reverse strand, counting down.
AGGTGACATATCCACTAACTAGTCTTAAAATAAATTCTTGACTCATTAATGATTAAGATATATGAGAGAGTTCTCAACTCGAAGAGATAGTATACGAATTTACCACAAATTTACCACAAATCTATAAAGAAACTATTTTTAAGTTAGAAAATTTTATTTGCCTCCTCCCAAATTTGTTAAAGAATAAAAAAAATAGTATCATTATGAGCAATTTGATTTTACCTGACAACTGTATATTAAATCGAAGCATAATCACTTATATTCTTGACTTACTACCTAAAGAGTGGGAAAAAAAGAGTCTATGGTTACTAGGAATAGCCATCTGTCAACCCAATCACTTAAAAATCATATACCACATAAAGGCTAAATCATATGTGACAAATAAATGAGAAGCCGATTCAATCAAAACCCTACACATCGGACAACAAATACCATCAAGGTCCACAATCACCCTCAACTTAAACGATTTTTCTCTAGAAGGGAACATATCTTGCAAAATCTTCCAAGAAAATACTACCACCTTAGAGGAGGTCCAACTAATCAAGATATGAGATAAGGTCAAGATCGCAATTGGAGGAATTGGAGCAGAAAAAATCCTAAGGCTTACTAGAGCTTGATAAGCATATGATATAGAGAATATACCATCTCTAGCATAATTCCAACTCCATTTATCTCTCTCTTGATTTAAAGTCAGACCATGTAAAACAAAAAATAAACTCTAAACCACAGGTTGCTCATGCTCAAAGAAAGCTCTTCTGCACCTAAAATTCCAAATAACAACCCCACAAACCTACTGACCAAATCCCCCACAGTCCCCTCCGGAAGATTAGAGATGGTAAAAAGCCTAGGGAACCTAACCTTAAGGGGGTATTTCCAAGGGCCCGTCCAAAAATAAATATGGATGCTAGACCACACTTTCTTAAAAATATTATCCACAAACCATCCAGATGGACCAACCTCTAGACTCAAGGAGAGACACTCCTTTCCATCAAGAGGATAATGACCATAAACTCGAGTCTCTAGCCCCTCTTAAAGAATAAATAACTACAAATCTATATCACATTGTTAGGATATCAACTCAAAGACCACAAACACCTATGATTAGCCTCCACATTCATTAGGCTAATAGGGATATATTAACCAAACAAAGATCTCTAACCCTAAGCCACCTTTACTTTTCGGCTTACAAACATCATACCAATTAAATCAATATAACATATAATCTCCTATCATACCTCACCAGAGAAACCTCCCATGAATCCTTACTATTTTCTTCCAAACTTTCAAATGCATTTTCAAGAATGATAAGGAAAAAATAGGAATGGAATTCATCATAGAATTAAGAAGAACTAGACGACTCCTTAAACTAACAAACATATGCTTCCAAGACTGGATCCTTTTAGAGAATAGGTTAACAAAATAGTCTCATGTGACTCCAAGGAGAGGATTGAACCTCATGGACAACTCTTGATACTTGAAAGAAAGGGTCTCAAGATTTAAATGGATAAACTCACCTGCAAAAATTCCAAAAAAATCAGGCTCCTCTTTAAAAAATTGTCATGAAGGCCCGAAACCTACTCAAAACCCCTTAGGATAGCCTTAATAAACCACAAATTCTCAACTATAGGGTCAGTCAAGATAAGAGTATCATCTGCATACTGAAGATGAGACAAAATCAAATTAGATGATCCCACTCTAAATCTAGAAAAAGGTCTATATCAACATTCTTACTAGTGAAACCACTAAGTCCATTTGCCACGAGCAAAAAAATAAAGGATTTAAAGGATCACTTTGCTTTAACCCCCTTTGGATATTAATCTGTTGACTAGGGCAATCATTCATCAACACCACAAGATTATCATCAAACACACAAACCCTCATCTAGGATCTCAACTTATCATTAAACCCTAATCTGATTAACTTATAATCCAGAAAGTCCTAACTAGCTAAATTATATGATTTATCAGTGTCCAATTTAAAAATGAGATAAGGCTTTTTAGATTTTCTAATCAAGTAAATCTCCTCATTTATTACCATACTCCATCCACCATCAATCTACCTTTTTAGAATACTGATTGATTTGAAAAAATATGCTTATCCATCACCACCTTTAGCCTAGCAACCAACACTTTAACAAACAAATTATACAAAGAACCCACCATTGAAATAGGCATAAAATATCCCAATTGAGAATGAGACTTAACTTTAGGCATCAAATTCACAAAGTAGTATGTAAAGTTATAAGATAACGAAGCAAAACAATGGAACTGGTCAAACATAATCCTAAAATTGGCCCTTAACAAGCTCAAAAATCTTCTCAAGAAATAGATATTAAAACCATCATGACTAAGACTTTTATTACCATCGCACTACGTAATTGGATAATATAAATCCTGAATAAGAAAAGGAGATTTCAAACTCATATCATCATCATTCGAATGAGATGGAAAGTAACTCCATCAAGATGAAGTCTATATGAATTAGGGTATATAAAAATGTCGGCAAAATGATTAAAGACTTATACCCTAATTTCATACACCTCTTCAATCCAAGCCTCACCAACCTTAAGGCCTAATATTGCATTTCTCATACTCCTACTCTTTACAGAGACATGGAAAAATCTTGAATTAGTATAACATTCCTTAAGCCACTTAACTTTGAATCTTTGGCCTTTATTTTCTCTTCAAATAAACTCATATGATTTGCCAAAGAATCCAACTTACACACATATTCTCTAAAATACTATCTAAAAATAAATATTTCCAAACACCTGTTTATTCTAGTTTTTTAAAGTCAACTTAAGATATTTGAGTTTCTCCAAAATAACAAAAGCTTTCTTACCATGAACCTAAGAACTAGACCATGAAAAAAGAATCAACTCAGACATATTATTATGAAATAACCAGTGGTTGTTGAATCTAAAAAAGGCTAGGGTCCCACATCTGATTAAAATACTTGAGGATAATAAGACAGTGGTCAAAGACATCCCTAAAAAGAGCTCACTCCGACATTACTCCCAATAATCCCACAACTTATTAGAAACAAGAATACAATCTAGCCTACTAGCCGCACCTCTATTTGTTTGGGACCAAGCAAAGTTCCTCTCTAATAGAGGTAGATTAATCAAATTAATCATGGTAATAAAATGAGTAAAAGCTACACATTATGAATTAGAGGACTCACTTCCCCAACCTCTCACCAAGAGAGCACACATAATTAAAATCATCCAAAACACACCAAATGCCACCTACTCGTGCATTTGTCTCATTTGTCTTTCTAGAGATGAAGTTTATCCCATATAACTCTTTTGTCTGTAAAGTCGCACTTAAAATACACATTAACCACAAATGAAACAACCTTAAAGGGGAGAGGATCCACTAACTTTGTGGAGGAAACTGCTCCCTAACTTCCTCTCTATATCTCTCTAATATTTCACTCTCTCACCTCAGCTTTCCCTCATTTTTTTCTCCCATTTTCACTTCTTTCTCCATTAAAAATGCCTAAAGTCAGGCAAAGGTAGAGAATGGAAAGTCAGTGAATCTAAATCCACCTTAAAGCCTACCGTTCTAAGAAAACACCCAAATACCTAGAACCAAAGAAAAAAAACATAGATACGTTTCAAACTACACCAAATCGACAAACTGACCACCATTATTATTTATAAAAGGGCTAAAATTTCAATCACTAAAAAGATTACTCCAGAAGGAATGAACAAGAAAATCTAAGACTTCATTAAATTAATTTGGTATCTTTAATAGTCAACCGCTTCCACCGGACAATACTAAAGAGAAGTTCTCTAAAAAACAATTTTTCTTTATTTTTTACTAGTAACTTCGGATTGTTGATCAAATATGCTTACGCACCAATCTCTTCTACTTGAATTTTAAAAATGTTGTAAAAAAAAATTTATTTGTTTCAAAAAAATGAATCACTGCAGTTTATAAATATTCTGGACCGGTAGTTGGTGACATGTTTAACAGCATTGATTCACCTATTAAAATCAAAGGTTCTGTCTTACATTGCATCACGGTAAGTTAGTTATTAAAGCAAATAAATCCTATTCCATTGATTTCATTTAGGACAAAATGGTGTTAAGCTAGTTAAAGCAAATTAGTCCTTGCCATCATCATGATGATACATACCAAACATTTTAGGACCATCACTTCTTTAAAGACTTGTAACTGTTTCTTTCCCTAGAAAGAATATTTCAATCTAACATAATTGATGGGGCAACCATGACACTTGTTCAATCTAACATAATGTGTGAGGCAACCATGACACTTGTTCATTATCTGAAGGACTGCCTGCTGAGTTCCATTTCAAATAAGTGACAGGTTTGAGTTTTGGTTAGGTAATTGCATGCAAAGGGAACCAAGTTACTTTGTTATTTAGAATCCCAATGGCAAATAGCCAAATTGGTGAAGTCTATCTATATACCTCTATTTTTTTTAAACGTATATGTCAACTTTTTTACACGTATTAAGAATGTAAATGTTCTTTCTATCTATGAATCGTTGCTTTTTTAGGTGAGATGTTGGATCTTTTGATTTTACATGATATGGTTTAGTTGCAATTTGTGCATATGAGCCCATATGAATCGTTTGCAATTGTTAATGGACCATTGTTTTTGAATAGTTTTTATTCCATTTTTCTTCCTGTTTATTTGCACTGCTTGTTTGAACTTTCAAGTCTTTCTCTCATTTGTATATCTTGGCCTTTCATTTATTTGCACTACTGGTTTTTTTAATTTTAGAAATGGTCAATCCACCTATAGTTGAACTTTTGATTGGAGTATGTTTTCTGAGGATTGAAAAAAGGTGGTCTCATATATTAATACCCAACTAACTTCAAAAATAAGATGGGGGTGCTAGTGTGTTTTAGACCAAATTTTTACTATAGGATCAACTCATAATCTTAGACCAAATTTTTATTTCACATTCAACTTAACCTTCGTAATATATGAGTTCAAGATAGCAGTCCTATCTTATTTTACAATTACAAATTAGTAACAATTTACACAAGACAACTCTACTTATGTGTTTGCTCAATCAACACTAAAATAGTATTTTAAGTTTATGTGAAAAATCTAAGAAGTGGTGCCTAATCTCAGTCCGTTTTGTCTGAGAATGAAGTATTAGATTCATAGTGAGATTTATTTTACTAGTGTTCAATGAAATGGTTAAACTAAATGTGATCAATAAAATGAAGCACAAAGAAGATAAAGAGGTATATTACCCTATCTTTAGGGAAACTATAAAAAAAATCAAGTACCTAAATTGCCTTTAAAAAAAGTGTTGAGTTTGCCATGCGAAATTGTAGACAAAAGAGTGGATCAAAGAAAAAGTGAAACTTTAGCAATGATGGAAGTCATAACATCACAAACGCGCTACACTCATGCACGATGGAAAGGTTTGAGCCTAAAACAGGTAAATGAAAAGGTGGAGTCAACCAAAACGAAATGGATGAAGCTTAAACAATTGACATCCATCTTAAGTATGTGTTCTTAGAGAGGGATAATGAAAGCCTCACAATAATTAGTGCAAGCCTGAAAAACACATGAAGAAGAAAAGCATTTGAATATTCTCAAGCAATATTGTGGTGCTATGAGGTTGTCCATTGAAGATTAAAAAGGTATTAATCCAACATTATGTATGCACAAGATTCTTATTGAAGGTGGACACAAGGCAATAATACAACTACAATGAAGACTCAATCCTACTATGACAGAAGTGGTAAGAACATAAGTGGTAAAGTTGTGATATGATGGCCTAATCTATCATATTTCTAACCGTCCATGGGTGAGTCTTATATATGTTGTGCCTAATAAAGGGGGAATGCTCGTGATCATGAACGAGAAAAAAAGTTAATGCCAACTCGTATTGTCACCATTGGAGAGTTTGTATTGACTACTGAAGACTCAAGACTACTACCAGGAAAGATCATTTCCATCTTCCCTTTATCAGTCATATGCTATAGAGGTTAATCGAACATGCTTACTATTGTTTCTTTTATGGAAATTTAGATACAATTAAATATCGGTAGTACTAGAAGATCAAGAGAATATCACATTCACATTCTCTTACTGGATATTTGGCCACAGAAGGATGTAATTTGAACTAAGCAATGCTTCTGCAACATTTCAAAGGAGCATGACGTTCATATTCTCCGACATGCTTATGTAGTACCCTAACTTTGTTCGGGTAACTTAAATTGTTTTCTCAAAAAAATTATCATTTATTAATATCTTTAATTAACCTCTAAATATAATGAAATATAGTCTATTGTCTTTGTAGTATTATATTTGATAAAAACCCCAAACAACGGCGCCCTCGCCCAATAGTTGGGCGCTAGAGAGAAGATCCAAAATAGTCGCCCAAAGAGCTTCCTCTAACGTGGGAGTCAAATTGGAAAGGGTCTTCGATGACCCCGTGAAGATAGGCAGTTAATAAAATCCCCCAATAAGAGGGAGCAGTTAAGACCATATCCAAGGAGAAATAAATCTTAGATCTCGGAGAGCACTTCTCTCCTAGTAGTCCTGACACCGTCAAACTAACCGCCTGCCTACAACCTAGCATTATCGGCTGCCAGCAGGGCTTCTCACCTCACATGAGTTGGTTCCTTAAACAACCTCAAAAACCACCATGCGGGGCTACTCACTATCGTGAGCTAGCCCTCACCCCCAAACGTGTAATATAACTACTAGGACCTCTAAGTCTCTCAACCATTGTAGGGGGAACACACACACGCACACTTGTACTTTTGGACAATATAGTGGCGCCCACTGTGGGGCCCGGTAAAACTAACACGGACCACGTGTCTCTCTAACAACCATCACATTTCATGTTGTACCCTTAACTCTAATACCTAACTAGGGGTGGCAACACGGGCATGCCCCCCCCCCCGTTTAGGCCCTCCCCACAAAAGTCCGCAAGAAAACGAGGTGGGGCGATCATAGTTGAGGATGTGGGCCTAAAATCTTGGCCCGCCCCGCAAAAAAGTGAGAGCGGGGCGGGTTAAGCCCGCGGGCACTATACTTTTTAAGCCTAAAAATGCAAAATTTATGTTAATGCACGTGCCCGCAAAAGCTCGCATAAGAAAAGGGGCGGGGCAGGGCGGTCACACTAGAGGGTGAGGGCCTAAAACCTTAGCCTGCTTTGCACAAATGTGAAGGCAAATGGGCATGCTCGGCGGGTCTGACCCGTTTTGCCACCCCTACACCTAACCATTATCAGACATGGTAAACAGAAGAGCTCCATCCCTTACTCCTGACGGTATCAACGATACAGGCGATACTAAAGCCACGTCGGAGATGCAAGCCGCCATGGACGAATTACGATGTCACAATCGGACGTTGAAAGACGACATCTAAAATATCAGACAGTGCAAACATGATGTCTGTAACACCCGGATATTTAATTAATTATTTAATTACATATTTTCGGAGTATTATCGGATTTAATTATTAGATTTTTCGAAATTTTGAATTATCAGTATTAATACTAAGAAGCATTATTGAATTTAAAAGGTGCTTTAATAGTGTTATTATTATTAAGAGAATTATAGTACTATTATTAGTTATGAATTTTATTGGTTGGTATTAGTAAATTGGAGGTGTGCGAATAATAGGCCGATTAAGGAGTTTATAAGAAAATACTATTATTTGGTTTTAAAAAAATGGGAGAAGTATCAGGAGGTGGAGAAGTGCTACCAAAGAAGGGAGGGAGGCACGAGGGTTTTGAAGAGGAACGTGGAGATAGGAAAAGTTGCAGATAAGACATATGGTTAGAATTTACATGGAAGCTCGGATTCGACCGGAAATTCGATTGGAGGAAGATTTTAGAGCGGCCGTCAATCCAAGGTAAGGGATGGGGTTCTTGCTCTATAAACATGAATATGATAAACTGTATGTGGGGTTTGGGGTGATAATTGTAGGTTTGTGTTTGGTTAATTTTGGTGTTTGTTGTGTTGTGGTTTTCTGGAAAATTACATATGAGCTATTGTTGTGTGTTGAATATTGACTAATTTAATTGGCCTGTGATTTTGTGATGAAATTGTCCCTGATAAATTTAATCGATGAATTTGTGAAGAGGAAAATTCTATGTTGCTAAATTATTCTGGAAATATGAACGATTCTGGCTTTAATTAGTATGAAGAACACAGGAAGAAGAGAAAAAAATTGGGACGGGGACTATAGTGCTAAGGGGCGGGCGCCCCATGTGTGAAGGCTGGGTGTCCCCACCATTGAAGAAAGGGACGGGTGCCATAGGGGCCTAGGGCGGGCGCCCTGTTTATGAGGGACGGGGCCACATAATTTTACTTCCTCTTATTTAAGTACCTTGCAATCTTTAGTAGCATGATTATAATACTGTCAATTAAATCGATTCAGTGATAACACTATGAGTAATGGGATTAATAACTAGCAATGAATTTAATTAGGAGAATTAGGATGAACTTAGCATCAGTGACGAACTATACTCAATAGTTAGTTTATATGACCTTCAATAGCAGAGAGAAAAAGGGAATAAATTCAATATAGCAGGTAGTAGTGGATTACAACAGAAACAGAGGTATTAGTAACAATATTTTTGGAACATAGCAGTATAGGTGCTTAATTTCTTAACAAGGACACAACAGGTAGCAGAAAATACCACAACAATTTTAATGGTAGGAAACAATAATAGTAGTTAATATAATTTAGGATGGACCGTTTCAGGGATATACGATTAACCACTATTTTCCTTGTGAGGTATTGCAATGTTTGGGTGAATTAATTGTATTAATTTATTGTTGTTGAATCGTTATCGTCGATTGGTTGTTGTGATATATTGCAATATTGTGATGCGACTATTTTGTGAATTTTTGTGAAGTGCAGGAAATAATTTGACGATGAATTACCTCTAATTTTTGGTAATAATTGTGATATAGGCGCATGCCTCGTGACGAGTGTGTTGTGATCTTGTATGTGATATTGCATTCATCAAGTCACATGCATTTGCATTTTGTGACGGCTTGGATTGGCAAAACAGTGACAAAGGCTTATGCCTGTTTTGATGCCTCTAATAACTGGCAATTGGCAATGGGGGCTGAAGCCCTGGGTACCACATGCATTTGCATTTGTTAGAGTTGCATTCTATGTTACATGAGTATGCTTTTATGTGATTTGTTGTGACTTGATTTATGAACTTATGTGATTTGCCGAGACTTGATTTATGAACCTATGTGATTTGTCGTGACTTGAATTATGAATTCATGTGTAGTATTGTGACATGTGTCGTTTTGGTTGGAATAACGATGTGAATTGAAGTATAACAATTATACCGCGACATGATGAATTTTATGATTTCTAACTCTAATATACTGTTTATCATAACTTTATTTATATGGTCAGATACCCCACCCTTTCTTTTGTTTCGCAGTTACCTTTATACTGGTAATGTGCAGATTATTCGCAGTGATGAAGATTTAGTTGTTGTTTCTTTAAGAGTCGGTGTCGTCGCTCTGATACGTAGCACTCGGGAGGATGAATAACTATTTATATTGTTGATCATTGTTGCTAGTTGGTTTGTTGAATACTTGATTTAGTTAAAGTTGTCTCAGTGAATAAAGTTGTTAAATGATTTAGTATTAATAAAAGTGGTTTTGTTTTAGAGGATAAATCATGTTGTTAATTATTCATCCGTTTTAAAAAGTGTTATGTATCTGATTTAATGAGTTTTATATCGTTGTGTAAGGTTGAAAATGTAGCACTTCAGTTGTATGAAGAAAATTTGAAACTCTTATTTTATTATAATTGTCGGGTAGAAATGAGGTGTTACAATGTCAATCCCCCAGAAGAGGTGGAACTGTTTGCTCCCCAACCAATATTGACGAAATATGGGGGGGCCTTGTTCCCGAAGGTTTCAAAGCTCCATCCTTTGCCAAGTTTGACGGACGCGTCAATCCCTACGAATACGTCACCTCCATCAACCGCATATGTCCATCATAGGAGCATCAGACTATCTAAAATGTAAGTTATTATCGGGCACCCTCAGATGGTGCATGGGTCTTCCTCGTGCCTTTATCAACATCTATCAAGACTTGATAAGGAAACTGGTACACGAATTCACTTCCAGTCGTCATAAAAAGATGTCCACTGCCAACTTGTTCAATATCCATCAAAATCTGTCAGAATCACATGAGCATAATTCATCTTATTGTGTGTATCACAAGAACACTAAATAGTAGAATTTTGTTGTTGAGAAAGCTTATGTCAAGTCACTCATTAATGGAGACCTCCATGAAAAGTGAAAATTAAAACTAATATCTTTTTGAAGAATTTGCCAACTTTTCATTGGCCGGGGCTTGCTACCAAGTATGACATTATCTTATTTAAGGAAGAAAAAAAAAACAATTTGAGAGACAATAGAATTTAAACTCAAGTCTATCCGTCATGAAATTCAGTGTTTTAAAAACCGGACCGGACCGACCGATCGGACCGTTCGAACCGGGAACCGGCCTGATAACCGGTCTGGTTCAATAGTCAGATCGGGTATGCCATCAAACCGGTGGGAACCGGGGAAAACCAGGAAAACCGGAAAACCGGCGGTTTAATTACTTTTTTTTTAAAACTTTTTTTAAAACTTTTTTTTAAAATTTATTTTAAACTTTTTTTTTAACATTTCTTTTAAACTTTTTTTTTAATATATTTAGTAGTGTATTACTTAAATAACATTCTCACATAGTTTTTTTCGTTAGTGACAAATTAAAAACTTTATTGTCTATTGTTATCTTTGCTAATAAATTTTGTTACATAGCATAAACATATTGAATTTTATTTGATTTTCTTTTTAGGAGATCCTATTTTGAATTAAATTTGGTACACATTGGAGTTATTTTGTTATAAACTATTCAATTAGATTATGTTGTAATTAGACTTTGTTTGCAATTAGACTTTGTAATTTTTTACTATTTTGTTATGTGTGATACCTTTGCTTAAAATTTGAATTTAAGTTATGAAATTGTGAATTTATGATATGATATTTTTAAAAAATTTAAAAGCTAGTTATATTTTTTTAGAGACTGAATCATCCGGTTCGACCAGTTTTATACTTATATAATGACAGGTCTATTCAACCGAGTTATCCGGTTTAATCCGGTTTGGTCGTGCGGTTCGACCAGTGACCCAGTGCTTCGACCAATAAACTAGTGATCCAATACTCTCACCGGTTCGATGACCGGTCCGATTTTTAAAACACTGATGAAATTAATTTTTATCAATTAGATTAGTATTCTTTGACAGTTGACGTTAATAACAATAACAATATCAATCATTTACGAGAAATATCACATGTCAAGATTTGATCTTAATTCTTTTTTAAACAGATGTGATTGCCTAATTAAAGAAAATAGAAAATTAAAGTTTGAAAAAAACACATTTTGATAAATATAAAAAATATAAAACAATTTTTTTTTTTACATATGTAATTTATAAACTATAACTAACTGGTGAGCGTAAAAATTACAAATATAAATTTTCGATGGATAGAGTTAAATAACATTGGAGAAGTTTTAACAAGCAACTTTTCGATTCAATTACAAAATATATAACCATCAATATACTAGTATTCTCCAACAAAAATTAAAAAAATAATAATTAGCTTCTTTTTTTCCCCAACAAAAATTAAAAAAATAATAATTAGCTTTTAGAAAAACTGAAGCATTATACCAAAATCAGTGAGAAATAAATAATTTTTAGTAAATAGTAAAATAGTAAATACGTTTCAATAAATAAAAAAAGTCTAATTAAGACAAGAAAAATAGCCGTTACAAAACCAAGCGTATTCGTTTCATTTTATATATCACTGTTCAAAAAGTTTTTCGACCGTTAGAGAACTAACCGTTACACTTTACAACATTACAGAGCGACACTACCTCTCAATCTCATCATCTTCGCAGAGTTTCTCTCACAATTTCCTTCCAATCATTTTTCTCCCAATTTCCTTCCAACCAAACACGCTCTCTCTATTTCTCTCTTCTACTCTTCTGAAACGCAAACCCTAATTGGAACTGAAAATGGCGGTGGCGGAGGGAATTGGAGGTAGCGGTGGCACTGGCACCACTATCATTGACGAAACGTACGAGTTCTCTGCACCGCGTTTCTTCGATTTCACGAAAGAGGAATCGGAAGATGAAATCCGTAAGGCTGAGCTCTGGTTTCACACTGCTCTCTCTTACGCTCCTTCTCGTAAGTAATCAATCTCTTCTCGTCTTTCTTGAGTAATGCATCAAACGAATACTTGAGAAAACAATCTCAGATCTGTTTTGTCCTTAGAAATGAAGAATTGAAGAAAAGATAGGGTGTACTTCTTTGAACCACTGATTTGCATGTGAAGATTATTGGAATCTTATAATTCTCGTGAGTTTAGGGTTTTAGACTTTGATTGATAGATGATTTGTTTCCATATAGTCAGAATGAAATCGGTAAATAAACAGAGTGAAGGATTGGAAACTTAGAATTCTCGTGAGTTTAGGGTTTTATGATTTGGCTAGAGAACTTTGTGTGTCAAAGTTATACTTAAGCTTGAGAACCTGATTTTAATTGCTTCTGATGTACAAAAGGTTTACTTGGTTTTGTTTTCAATTTGTTGCAGCATTCATGCCTAAAATCAAGGCTGGTAGATCCATTACTGTAGGTACCTTATGTGATTTTAGTGAAGCTGACAATATGCCAAAGGTACTGACTGGTACTTTAGTTTTTTTATATGTATTTAAAATTCAGTTTTATTATTTAATTGATTATCTTTGTTTGTTTTATAGATGTCGGCAAATGTTGAAGATGCTCTCGAATCAAATACACAACAAGTAAGCATAACTAGCAACATAAAGGAAGATGATAGAGCCAAGGAGGAAAAGCTTACAGGAGTTACTCGCATGGTAATCAGTTGTGTTATTTTTATTTATACCAATAACAATTTGGTTCATGGTTATTATTATCTTTTACTCATAAATCTATTCGGTATTTCAGATTTCTGCCGATAAGAAAGAAGAGAGTAATTCAATGGATTCTGATAAGGTAATTTTAGCATCCCAGTAACAGACTTGTTTCCTCGTTGTTATTACTATCTTCTCATAATATCTATCTACCAGGTTTCTGTTGGTAAGCCAACAAGTGATCGTAAAGGGGAGAGCTCAAAAGTAGCAACATCCATAGGACCATCGTTTGAAGTAGGAAAAGACGCTTGCACGCCGAAACCAGAATTGCGGAAAAATGTCAATACCGCTTCCACTAATTCCAAGAAGCAACAGAACTCTAAGAAGGTATCTACGAATACCAAAACCCGGTTACAGTCAGCAGTCACAAATAGCACTGCAGTGACTCCCCACTTCACCCAAGAGAATCAAGCTATTAAGAGGCAAAAATTGGAAGAAGGGAAAACTAGACAGGTGATTGTTATAGTTTTTTTTTCTGGTGTTAGTTCAAATTGATTCTTATACATTTTTTTAACTACTATCCAGATTTTGAATCTCAAACCTCGAATTCTGTCGCATGATAAATCAAAATTGGGTTACTCTTCAAGTACTACTAAAACTCACGAAAAGGACAGAAAGGTTTGTTTTGTTTTGTCTGGTTGATTAATATTTCATAATTCCTATTAGCTTTATGGTAAACATTAATTTAATTGAACTTTTTATGTAAAGGTTTATGTTCGTGAACCAAAAACAGCCCCACCTGCGCCATTTGTATCAATGGCAGAAATGATGAAGAGATTCGAGTCTAGCACTAGAGACTTACCACTGCACAACAATATTTCTCATGTAATGGTCAATCGCATTCACTTTTTTGATCTACTCCGTTTTCTTTTCAATGCTTTGGATACTTTTTTACTAATTAATTGTAACCACCTTCATCTAGTCAAAACCAAAACTTGCATTGACCAGACCCAAAGAACCCGAACTTGAGACAAATCAGCGGGCTCGCCCATCTAGAATGAAGAGTGCTGCTGAGCTTGAGGAAGAAATGATGGCTAAAATTCCCAAATTCAAGGCTCGGCCTGTGAATAAGAAGGTACTATAATTTTTATTTTTGGAGGTTTAAGCATTACTTAATTTACTCATTGCCAAATTGGAGGCTAAATTTATGTTTCTCTTTTTTCATTATAGATTCTGCAAACTCCAACTTTGCTTCCCATGCCAAGAAGTGAACCACAGCCACCAGAGTTCAAGGTAAACCCAGACCAAAGAAAAAAGAAGATTGTTGGTGTTAACAAATTTGTGTGTGTATAATAACATTTCCATTTTCTTCAGGAATTTCATCTAGAAACATTGGCTAGAGCTCATCAAAATATAGATTCAGCTTCCAAAGCCTCATCAGAGGTTTCACATAAGGTATGTTTTAGCAACGGATTAATCCATAGCTTTTTCATTCAATTTCAATCAATTAGTCACCTTTTTTTTTATTGTAACAGGAAAAATCACTGAAAACTCATCTTAATGAACCTAAACCTCCACTGCTCCAAACAACACTAAGGGCTCGCCCACCAACCGTGAAAAGCTCATTAGAAATAGAGCAAGAGGAACTTGAAAAGATTCCTAAATTCAAGGCTAGACCTCTAAATAAGAAGGTAATAGTGTCAAGCTAACTATGATGTTAACCAATCCTAAGAATTTTCATTCTATTTTTAAGCGCTAAGCCAACGTTGTATATCTTACAGATCTTTGAGAGTAAAGGAGATATTGGAATATCCTGCCATATGAAGAAACATGTCACCGAACCGCAAGAATTTCACTTTGCCACAAATGAGAGGTTTCCACCATCTGGCTCCGTGGCTGATTTATTTGACAAGGTAGGTAGTTTAGAGTAAAATGTTAGAACCAGCTCCCAATTTATATTTTTTAGAATATAAAAGATAATATGCAAAATATATTGTAATAATAATCGGTCTTTTTCCGGTAGTCTATGATTACTCTCTATTTCAAAATTATTTACTATTTCTGCTGTTCATTTTGCAGCTTTCTTTGAAGTCTGAACCTGCGCGTCACAAGACAGTTCCAAGAATCACTACTCCGAATCCATTCCATCTTCACACCGAGGTTCATTTCTCTCCATATGTTGAAACTTGACAAATGTATGGTTCAGTCTGCTAATACATATTGATCATGTGGCAGGAAAGAGGAGCTGAGAAAGAGAAGAAACTATTCCTAGAACTCTTGGAGAAACAATTAGAAGAGGAAGCAACAAGGGTTCCAAAGGCTAACCCATATCCGTATACCACTGATTATCCCGTGGTACATAAGCGTCATTTTGATGATTCATAATCTTTGATCAAAATTTACAATATTATTATTAAAAGCTACTGATAATTTACAGATCCCACCGAAGCCAGAACCCAAGCAATGCACAAAACCAGAGCCATTTCAATTGGAGAGCCTAGTGAGACATGAGGAAGAAATGCAAAGGGAACAAGAAGAAAGACTTAGAATGGAAAGAGAGGAAGCACAGAGGAGAAAATTTAAGGCACAGCCAGTATTAAAAGAGTGAGCAACAAGACTTTTTTTTAAGCGATTTATTTACTTAAGCGTTGTTTATACAATCAAGACATTTTAAGCATGCATAATTTCAATGAAGAAAAAAA
This sequence comes from Vicia villosa, assembly GCF_029867415.1. Taxonomy (NCBI): domain Eukaryota; kingdom Viridiplantae; phylum Streptophyta; class Magnoliopsida; order Fabales; family Fabaceae; genus Vicia; species Vicia villosa. The sequence goes on along the minus strand of NC_081184.1, from coordinate 124,185,803 downwards.
GTAGTGAACTGTATTTTTGTTTTCATATTGCAGGGATCCAATCCCAGTTCCGGAGAAGGTACGCAAACCCCTTACACAAGTTCAAGAGTTTGATCTACATTTGAATCATCGAGCCGTGGATAGAGCGCAATTTGATGGGAAGGTAATGAAATCAGTCCTTGTCTTTAATTTTTACAGATTAAATATCTATTGTTTGCATTAGCTTGCCATTAAGTATATCAACTGTGTCAAGTCATGTGCTCTTTACAGATTAAGTATCTATTATTTGCATTAGCTATAGAGAAGCACCTGGTTATTCCAACTGTGGCATGTTCATCATCTTGCATCAAATGTTTTGTTTTTTTTTTGATAAATCACTTAGCGCAACAAATCATGGACTTGAGAAACTTTTCAAAACCTACTTTGGAAGCTTGAACCTACTTTTTCAAAACCTACTTTGGAAGCTTGAACCAAACTTCTATATATCAACTGTGTCATGTGGCTCATCAGCAACTTCCTCCGATGATTTTTATCCACATCCTTTACCCCCTTCAGCCATCCATTTTCGAGTTTGCGATTGATGGTGCAGTCCTCAGGATATGTACCAAAGTACAACAAAATGGTAAGGCAAATCATCATAACTACGATAAAGTCGATTTTAAACGAGTTAAATGCGCATTGCACTCTAACTCCATTCTCAGAAACCAATAGCCACAATTGCCAATGGTAGCCCTCCACATTTTTAACAATTTCACCTGATACCCTCAAGTTCTGTTGGACACTGTTTTCCAGGCTCAGATATAAATGCCTTGTTGCAAAAAAGTTACCATGCTTTCTTTAGAGACAAGGGTTGTACATTATGAATATGAACAGAAAAATACTTTTTGAAATATTCAATTACATGCATCATTCTAGTGGTCACAAATATTCAATTACTTCCTTTGTTGTTATTACAACAAATTAAGGCATTTTGAATTTCTTCAAAAAAAAATTCTTTCCAAATACCATCAAAAAACACCAAGTATCTCTTTCATTCAAGGTATTGCCTCACTTGATCAATCAATGTATCATCCATCTTTAGCAGAGCCTTTGGGATAGAGGCTCATTGCTGTCCTTGCAAAACTTCTTTACCATATCAATCAACAACTTCACAGTATAAGATTGAGAAACTGTGATGAAGATCTACAATCAAAGTGTTTTTTTACGTGCTGGTTATTATAAACATAGTTTGGAAGAGTTGTTTTTTCGAGCTCTCCCATGCCAACCCCGAAACCAACAGGAGTTTATTGGTTCCCTCTACCAAACTTTCTTCAAAACAAATGACACTATAGTTTCTGCCATTTTCAATTTGTGTTACTTTTGGACAAATTAGCTCTTGCAACTTGCAAGCAAATTTAACTGTTTTGTTTTTGTTATTTAGATTTTTCTATACGCCAGATTTTATTCTTGGAGATAATTTTGACTAATGTTTTAGTAAGAAACTGTTTTTTTATTGTTCTATGGGGGACATGTACAATTATTTTAAATTTGCTTTTATTTATTTATTGTGTGTTTCCTTTTAATTTTCCACTGTTCTAGTAGGTCTCTGGATTGTTTTACCAAGTGTCTAATAATTTTTACAGATTAAGGAGAAAGAAGCGTTGTATAAACGCCACCGAGAAGAGAGTGAAGCAGCAAGTAAGGTATGGAATACTACATTGTTATTGTTAGAACATAAATTTAGTTGCACCATTGATTGACTTTGTTATTGCGAACATAAACATGTAGATTGAGGAAGAGAAGGCACTGAAACATATGAGAAGAACGATGGTTCCTCATGCTAGGCCGGTTCCAAGTTTTGACAAGCCATTTGTTCCCCAAAAGTAAGTTAAATGCATCTGCAACTCCCTTAATTTTCTCCCTTAAGATATTTACATTTGAACACTTATAAATAGGGGTGTGCAAAAAAACCGGTTATTTATAACCAAATTGGTATCCAAATTGGTCCAGTTTTTAAAACCCAATCCAAATGTTAAAATATAAAATCGGATATCCATTTTTTTAAACCGGTACCCATATTAATAATGTGGTTTAGTTATTGGGTATCCAAATTTTATTATGTATTAAATTTACATGCTTGTCTTTTTTATGATTCACCAATATAATACAACAGAAGTGAGCTTTAATACATACTGTAGTAATTTCATAAATTTATTAATGGTTACTACAAATCACTTCTGAGCAGAACTATATATACATGCAAACTATAAAACTATTTAGTGGAACAGATTATTCGACGTACAGTGATATAAGCTATAACAGAAATAAAATTGATTTTAAGTGTTGAATTAATTTTAAAAAGTTGGCATTTATTCAAAATGAATAAAATAATTTATGTGAGAATTCGGTTTAAAAAGTTGGTATTAATTCAAAGGGATTAAAATTGATTTTAAGTATTGAATTGGTTTTGAGAGAAACCGGTTTAAAACTAGTTTTTTTTTTAAATTGGTTTTTTGTGAGAAACCGGTTTAAAACCGAACCGATCCACATGTAAACCGGTTTTAAAAAAATAAACCAGTTTTATGAAAATGGTTTTAAAACCCAAACCAAACCACATATATGGTTCAATTTGGTTTGGTTCTTGATCCATGCACACCCCTACTTATAAAGCTAACTCTATTGTTGCATCAGAACTTCTAAAACAACAAAACCCAAGTCACCAAATTTGCGTGTACTCCATAGAAGACGGAAGGTCCACGGTTCTGCAGTCTCTAGTCCTGCAACTAACATGCGATGATGACTTGTAACCAACTTGTATTCTTGAATTCTTGACACATTCCTAGTGTCTATGTCTGTAACAGTGTAATAGTTGAGTTTGTATTATTTGATGTATATTTTTTAAGGCTGCAGCTAATAATGCATCTGTATAAAGAATGTGATAACACCAAATCAACATTTCATTTCAACATTATTAGCGTTGCTTAATTAAGATAGTAATAACTTCTACCAAAAAAAAAATTATTGTATCTGATTGAGGAATATCCATGTTGATACTAAAATATATTTTTGCTCTCTTGCATCGTGCTTTTACGATTTTATCATTAGGGCTGTCGTTGAAAGCTTGTGCGAGGATTCAAAATTTGTCATGATTAAATTCGAGCTAAATAAAATATTATAAATTGTTTGTCACGAGTAATGATTAAATAGAGTGTATGGATCAGGTCTGGTGTAGAATTTAGAATTATTTTGGTTACCAAAGAAAAGAAGAAGTTTATTGATACAAAAAATATTTTTGCTCTTATTCGGATTACTTTCATCTTAAATATAATTTAAATCTTAAAGAAAGATCGTCGTTCTCCAAAATCATTGATAAAATCGAGCTAAATAAAATATTATAAATTGTTTGTCACGAGTAATGATTAAATAGAGTGTATGGATCAGGTCTGGTGTAGAATTTAGAATTATTTTGGTTACCAAAGAAAAGAAGAAGTTTATTGATACAAAAAAATTTTTTGCTCTTATTCGGATTACTTTCATCTTAAATATAATTTAAATCTTAAAGAAAGATCGTCGTTCTCCAAAATCATTGATAACCCTTAAAGAAAGATCGTCATTCTTCAAGTATACGTGAAATTAAAAACTGAATAATTTTTTAATTTCAGTGGCAGCAATTGAACAACACAATAAACTCATGTTCATACTCAGTTTACAATTTTATCTTTAGGGTCGTCATTGAAAGCTTGCGCAGAGGATCCAAAATTTGTCATGATTAAATTCGAGCTAAATAAAATCTTATAAATTGTTTGTCAAAAACCATGATTAAAAGAGTTTATTGATCCGATCCGGTGTAGAATTTAAAATTATTTTGGCTACCAAATGAAAAGAAGTTTATTGATAAAAAAAATATTTTTACTCTCATTCATCTTATTTACTTTCATCTTCAATAAAACTTATTTAAATAATTACTCTTTTTTTAAGAAACTAAATAACTTTATTATCAATTTAATTGAAAGACTAACAAAAGTTAATACAAAATCAATCTGGTTCCATCTACACAAAGAACGCCAAAAATGCAATAAGCTAACTAAAATTAGACAAAATACAATGTATAAGATTACTTGTCTAGCTATGGTAATCTACCCTATAACTCGCATAAAAAGCTTTCAACCACCAATATGGTTGTAGCTCCACCTTTTCACAAATTGACAACACCGTTGAAGTTTAATTCTGAAAAATAGTCTGGCTTCGCGCTTTTCAAATAATCCACACCACTACACACCAAATGACACGCAAAACAAGACTACACTCTTTACCTGTTCCTCTCAAAGCAACAAATTGATCATAATGATCTAAGCAGTGACCCTAAAAAAACCGAGGAAAATCTCAACCAACCAGATATAACCTGACAAATATTACCATAATGCTTGCATCGAACAAAAATGTGATCTTTATTCTCGATATGGAGACAAGCATTACTACATGTCTGATTGTCAACTGATAATATATTACGCCTTACCAAATTATCCTTCGTCGGTAATTTATTACGATACAACCACCACAGAAAAAGATTTACCCTAAGAGGCACCATTCATTTGAGTATTCGCCGAGTTTATGAACAAGTAATAAACATTTCTAACATTATAACAACTTGAAGAATGAAGATGTCAACCCCAAGAGTCATCCACTGCCTCTCGCAACACTACAGACTCCAACAGATGAATATATTCCCCCGCTAACTCTTCCTCCCACGCAAACAACCTCCTCCGCCAACTCCAAACATCACCTCTCACTCCCCACCCTAATTCACACATATCCGCTATTGAAACTTCCTTATACTTTGACAAATCAGAAAGCCTCCGAAATCTATCCATCAAAAGCCCTCCTTCCAGCCACGGATCCCTCCAAAACAAGGAGTTTTCCCCATTACCAACAACTCGCTCAATATTATTAAGCCACCACCTTGTATCATCCAATCCAACTCCTTAACAAATTCTATTTACAATCTGCCACCACACAGACCCCCTTGTTGCCCCTGTAATTAACCGACCCCGCCTCTCCCCATACCGGAATGCTAACACCCTTCACCACAAACTTCCCCTCTCCGCCAACATCCGCCAACACCACTTCCCCAAAAGAGCTTCATTAAACTCCCTTAATTTTCTCACTCCCAACTAGGGGTGGCAAAACGGGCCGTGGCCCGCGGGGCCGGCCCGCCACCCGCCAAAAAATGGCGGGTTGGGTTGGGATTTTAGGCTCGTCGCTCGCCAAAGCTCGCCCCGCAAAAACCCGCCGCCCGCCATACCCGCCCCGCCAAAGCCCGCCGCCCGCCAAAACCCGCCTCTCCTCCAAAATTCACTTTTTTTTTAGTTAATTCTAGTAATTTTAATTCTTGATGGTTTATTTTATACATTTATTTATAAATATATGTAATATTTTTTTAAGTAAATTTGTTAAAAAATTGCTTTTATAAAAAATTGTTTTAAAAAATAAGTAAAAAGTTTAATTAAAAGGTAAAAAAAGCCTATTAAACTATTAAAAAAATATAAATAAAAATAGGCGGGTAAGCCCGCCGCCCGCCAACCCGCCATCTTGGCGGGGCGGGCATGACTTTTATGCCCATTTTACTTGGCGGGCATGCCCGCCCCGCTCGTTTTTTGGCGGGCATAAGGCGGGGCGGGCGGCGGGCGGGGCGGGCGGCCCGTTTTGCCACCCCTACTCCCAACCCACCATTTTCCTTAAACAAACAGTATTCCAATCTATCCACATTATTTTCTTTTTCTCCTCTGCACCTACCCACAAGAACGCACTAAATAAAGATTGAAGAGAATAAATAATATTAGCAGGAGCTTTGAATATTAGAATAGCATCCAGAACAGACTTCAACAAAATCAAACGCCCACCCAATGACAAATTTCGACATTTCCATCCAGATAACCTTTTTTAAATGATATTCAACACCGGTTGGCAAAAACATTATTTTCTAGGATTACCACCAATGGGCAGCCCCAAGTACTCAAAAGGAATAACACTAATTTTACCATTCAACACCACAGACGCCTCTTTCAACCACGAGCTAGGCATGTTAACTCCCACCAGCATACTCTTATGAAAATTGACCTTTAACTCCAAGATGGATTCAAATAATGACAAAACTACTTTAAGGGCCCTCACATTAGCCCAACTCTTCACCCCCATCAACAAAGTATCATCAGTGAACTGAAGATGAGACATTAAGCCCCCATCCGCATTTCCCACCTTATACCCTGTATACAAACGTTCACGCACCATGGCATTAATCAAAACACTAAAACCTTCACCTGCAATTAAAAATAGAAAAGGTGATAACGGATCACCCTATCGTAGCCCTCTTTCCAACTTAAATTCATCAGTTGGGCTACCATTTACTAGCATCGAAGCTAAAGCAGTAAAAACACATTCAATGATCCACTTCACTCAAACCATAGAAAATTGCATTCTAACAATTACTCTTTTCAAATAACACCAGTCCACTGAATCATATGCTTTTTCAAAATCCACTTTAAACAAAAGTAACTCTTCTTCTTTGTAGCTTCATCTACCAATTAATTTGCTATAAGGATGCCATCAAGAATTTGTCTACCTGCAATGAACTGAAGGTGTTTTCATGTTGGCTGCATTAATGGTAAAACATACCTGGTTGATATTGTATTATGCAGGTTGCATATGTGTGAAGCTAATACAATTTTTGTAGTGAATGTCATGATCGATGTCATGACATCCGTGTGTGACAGTGTTATACCCCAAAATTTGCCCGCATCTTTTTTCAAGAAAACTCCAATCTGAAAATTAAGAGTCTCATATAATCATGGATTTTTATTTCAACAAATATCCTGACATATGAAATACTTAGTTTTTAGAATTTTTCTTATACAGTAATTTGGCTTGCAGTTGAATTTATTCTTACGCAAACGCCAAATACTGTTTATTACTTCACACATGCTATTTATTTATTTACAGATAAATAATACTGACACAATTGGTACAGAGTTAAATCTTTTTGCAGGCGCAGAATCAGGAAACTCAGACTGTACTGGTAACAAGCAGATTATTATTATCTTTTGTTTCCCACTAATTTTTGTACTATATTTCATTATTTTCAAAAATCTTTTCAAATCTCTTTTTCAAAAATCAAATCCTAACTTTATTCTCTACATCTCTCTTTTTCCCAACACTATCATACACTTTCTTTCAAATCTCACTTCCACTCAAATTCTCCTTTTGTACGGAATCACATCATTCCCCAACGTCTCTATCCTTCTTTCCACTCTATAAATACCTCTCATTTTCTCATAAAAATCTCACATCAAATTCTAATTCATCTCTCAAATTTCTACTTCATAATCCATCCTTTCTTCTTTCCCGACAAAATGGCGAAGCGGTGGGAAACGTGTTTTCTTATGGTCATCACCATTGCTACGGTGATCATGTCTTTCTTCTGTCTACATAGCCCGGAACACTGTGGACCTGGGATGCTTATGCTCCCAATCATCTACATGTTACTATTTGTAGCATGGGTTATCAATCGTCATTCTTAAAATTTGCCGTATTTCTTATTTCTTAAATGTACCGTTTATTCGTCGTACTGTTCAATATAGTATGTAATATTTGTACTGTCAGTATCAAATGTTGTACTATTTGTCATAATATTGCTTAATTACTCAGATAATATTTTATGTGTTTTCTGCCAGTCAAATATTCATTTTTCTGTGCATTAAATGATTTTCAGGGTTATTATCGGTAATTTTGCTCGCGTACAGTAAATATTAGTTATTTATTATGTCTGTGTTTTTTTTAACAAGTCATGTAAATAAACTTTAATCTTTCACATAAAACAAAAACAAAAAAAAGAAAATTAACTTTGACTGTTGATTTTTCACTCTAACTGCTACGTCAATACCTGAACAGTCAGTTGACAGCCAAACTGCTGGCAGTACAATTCTCAGTGTTTTGTACCATCAATCAAATCAATCTTTTACAATTCAAAATTCCAAGATTTTTGTTCTAGAAGTCTTCTGAATATCACGCGATTAGCAGAGACTCAACACTGCACAAAAATCAGGTACGCTTAACTATCTCCTACACAAACAGTCCCTGACTAGGGTTTTCTTGTTTTTACAGGAGAAACAAGCTTTTGAGACCTCAAATGGATTTCATGCACATCCATATATCTCAAAGTACCATCATACAAATTTTCAAACTTCAATTCACTCAGACGCACCGTCAGCAGCTCAAACAGTCAACAGACGACCCGTTTGACCAAAAAGTCAACAGACAGTCAAAAATGAATTTTTTTTGTCAAAGTCCATATTTTGTCAAAGGATTCATCATTTGATCATTGGATGATCATAATTCATCAAGGAAAGATCAAAAATCAACAAAACCCTAAGATTCAAAATTAGGGTTTTTGCCTGAAAAGTCAACTCAACTTTGACTGATCATAACTCTCTCATCCTTCATCCAAAAAATTCAAACCAAATCTCATTTTGAAGGAAATTCAATTATCTTTCAAATGCAATTGATCCCATGGTCATTTCATTCACCATTTGAAAAATATGACCAAAGACATTACAGGTCATTTTCAAAGTCAACAAAAAGACACTTTTTTCAAAAGGACACACAAGGAGCATCAAAAATAATTTTGACATGAGACCAAAGGCATTGGTTAGAGGACTCTTTGAGGTTTCCAAAAAGTGCAAGATCTCCTTCATATGACAAAAATTGAGGGATTTACACCTTGTTGAAGTTGGCTAAATTTTGGGAAAATGCATGAAATCAACATGGCTCAAAAATGTATTTTTTCCAAATGGGGCCAAGTTTTCATGGTTCAAACATCATTTCCATAATATTATGGGCCTCCCACGACCAAGACAAGGCCCACACCTTTTTTTATCCATTTTTTGCTTAATTTTATCTTATTTTAAGATTAAATTAAAATAAAAATGAATGGATAATGGGTAGCTTACAATCCAAGCATGACTCACCCAAGGAATCTCTGATTTTCTGCAGAGAATTGAAGAGCAAGGCAAGAGCATTGAAGAGAAGAAGACTTGGTCAATAATTCAAAGGTTTTTAATATAAAAAAATCAAGAATTCCACAAAGGCAACTAGATGCTTCTTGGCTTCAATTCTAAGCACAACATAGTCTATATAAAGGCTATAACACTTCACAATCAAAAGAGATAGAAATCAGAGCCATTCTTATGCTTGTACCATGCTTGTAACCACTTAAACTTTTCAAAGAAATTTCAAATTCGAATTTTTAATTTCAGTCAATTTCAATACAAACTAAGCATTCAAACATCATCTCTGAGCTTCACTGAAACTATTCCAATCAATTGCAAGTCTTAAACCTCACTGAATCGAGCTACACAGGTCACGATTTGCTCAAACTAAAACTGACTTGTATCTCATAACACAAGCATATCTAGCACGATGTAGACATATATTTGAACTTGGTGTGGTGTGTAGATCATTTCTGGAACTTTAATTGAGTTTTAGACGCTTACACACGAAGTTACCATTCTAGGGTTCATAATCTCAAAATTAGGGCTTTCTGAAATAGGCAAAATTAGAGGATCTAAGTGGTACCATTGAGTTCGTATGGATCAGACGAGTTGAATGGATAGGTCGCGCCAAATTTATTTTTAGGTTTACCCCTATTCGTTATTTTGCAGGTCTGAAGCTCATCAATTACAGCGATCTTTTCATAAAAGCGCTGTAAAAGGTCCTAGCGAGAGGTTGAAGATGATGAGGTGTCCCTACCTCATTGGACAGCCAGCGCGCGCGTTCTTTTGAATTTTCCACTAATCCAGTGCTTTGCAGGTGTATTGATGGCCATGTGTCTCAATATCTGAGCCTTCAGATTCACTTTCCAGCTCATCCAACGCACCTGACACGCCAGTCCATACCATGGACTCTCCAATCAACCACATCTGATTAGTATCCTTTTATTTTCTATTTTATTTTAATTTTCTTTGCAAAATTAATTAAAAATAGTTTTAAAAATCCAAAAAATACACAAAAAATATTTTTAGACTTCTAAAATAATATATTATTTTCTGAAACAAAAATATTTTATTTTTCTTCAAAATTTCAATATTTTGCATAATTAATTAGTATATATTTATACATTTGCTTTTTAATTATTCTAACCAATCAAAAATCATAAAAAAAATTGTTCTTTATATAAAATATTGTTTATATATTATAAACTAATTTTGTACATATTTTGAATAATTTTCTCTTTGAGTTTTAATTATTTATGTAATTATTTGCATAATTATGTATTAATTAGCTTAATCAATTTCAAATCAATTTCAAAAATTCAAAAAAAATTAGTTTTGTTTTAAAATTAATTGACAAATATTTTGAACATATTTTAAACTTAAATTCTAGGTTTAAATATATTTTCATCTTTTTTCTTCATTTTAATTTAATTAATCATGCATTAATTATAATTAAAATCAATCATAAAAAAAATCCAAAAACATGCCTTTTATTTTTTTTGCAATTTAAATTCCTAGATAAATGTATAGGATGTCAAAATCATGTAAATAGGCTAGTTTACATTTCCTGCACAATCGATGTAATAGCGTAGATTTACTTTCCGCACTTTACATTTCCGCATTTTAATTTCCAGCTAATATAAACTGCGTGTATGTCAAAGATAAAATTGAACCGTTAGATCACTAACTTCAAAGATAAAATATCTGAATACAAACACAATCACACTTGCACCTTTTAAGGTAATCCCTTCTCATTCTTTTCAAAATCAAAGTTAAAATTCCACTGTTTCGAGTACAAAATCGAACCTTTTGTTTGTATCCGGTGAAAGGATAGATTTTTAAAGGAAATAGGATAAAGACCTTACAACTCAGGGTAGACCTCCTAGTTTGCTTGCTCAAATCAAAACAAACAAAATTCTCATACACTGTTGTTTTTCAAAACAAAACTTTCCAAAAAGACAATATTTTGTATACATCCAAACACGGATCATTACAAAGTTAACGTTCTTTTCAAAACATCTTTCGAAAGATAAACAAACATTTTGTATACATCCACACAAGGATCATTACAAAATTCAATTTACAAAGGTATTTGAAACCACATATGAGCATTCTAAAGCAATTGAAAAGTAATCGAAAAACAAGTGAGCTAAGCAAACTTAAGAGCCCATGGATAACCATGGATACAAAGGGTGCTAACACCTTCCCTTTGTATAACCTACCCCCTTACCCAGAATTTCTTAAAGATCTTTTTTCTGTTTCTTTTATAAACCTTTCCTTAATTGGATAAAATAAAAGGTCGGTGGCGACTCTGTGAATTTTCAAAAATGCGAAAGCATAAGCGATAAAAAAGAGTCAGTTCACGTATCTCTCCCGCTCAGAGGTATGGCCCGAGAAAAAACGGAGGTCCACAGAACTGGCGACTCTGCTGGGGAGATACTTTCAAAAACAAAATGTTTTCAAAAGGGGTTACCTTAAGAGAATAGATCACTTCGATGTTTTCAATTGATTGACTTGATTGCTCTATTTTTCAAAGGTTTGTTTGGGTATTTTGCTTGTGTGAAAGATTCTAACCCGAATCTCGAGATACCTTAAGTATATGACAATAGACCAAGGAAACTGTACGGCATGTACCGATACGGTTGATCTGGTAGTCATCGTTAGTGCGATACTTTGGTTTATACTGATGTCCCTTGAAAACGATCAAGGAGTATATTAGGCTTCCGAAATGTCATTAAACACTAATTTGTCTTAGAACCTTTTTAGTTGAACTTGACTTGTGGCCTATTAAGTGGCTAGCTTTGAAATTGATCGAAGTTAGTTATCCTCGAGGAATATTTTGATCGGCCGCTCGAGCGCCGTATTGAGATGTTACTTCCAAGGATTATAGAACCCGAATACTATTCTAGGACAGGTTTTAACCAACTCAACTTCAGTGGGGAGGGTATCACCTATCAGCTCCATGCAAGCCTTTAAACTTAAGGCTATTGATTGATTTGTTTTTGTGTGACACATGTTTGCATCATAAGCATATCATTTTCTCACAAAACACTTCAAGGATCAAAGAGTTTACCTTTGTTTTTGCAGGTAATGGCTCCCGCCACCCCAGATTACATCCGAATCAACATCTCAACGGTACCATCTGAACTAAAAGACTTAGTGTCAGAATTCCCCAGGAATGTTCAATTCACCGAAAGGCATGGTCACCTACTCCATTTGGTTACCTCAAAATTTGAAGAAGATATGATACGGGTCCTGTTCCAGTTCTTTGACCCTGAACATCATTGCTTTACCTTTCCTGATTACCAGTTGGTACCCACTTTGGAAGAATTCTCTGAACTAATGGGATTGCCTGTTCGAAATCAATTACCTTTCACTGGTTTAGAAAGGATTCCAAAACCTGAAGTCATTGCTGCTGCTTTACATCTGCGAAAATCAGAAATCGAGTCCAATTGGGAAACAAAGAGTGGAGTTAAGGGTTTGCTTGCCAAGTTCTTGTTGGAAAAGGCTCGACTACTGCTAGAAAACAAAAGTTATCCAGCTTTTGAGGAGGTTATGGCCCTTTTGATCTATGGGTTGGTTTTATTCCCAAATCCCGACCAGTTCATAAGTGTACACATCATCAACCTTTTCCTAATCCGTAACCCGGTACCAACATTACTGGGAGACATCCTACATTCTCTACACACTCGTACCATGAAGAAACGAGGAACTCTCATGTGCTGTATACCACTACTGGCTAGGTGGTTTACATTTCATCTTCCCCGATCAGTGTTGAGAAATGAACAAAGAATGCAATGGTCTCGCAGGATTATGTCTTTGTCTCATTCAGATATCCGGTGGAACAACTTCTTTCAAAGAGACATTACTATCATTGATCACTGTGGAGAGTACCCTAATGTGCCACTCCTTGGCATCAAAGGAGGCATCACTTACAATCCCTCTTTAGCTCTACGCCAATTCGGATATGCAAGGAGCAACGGTCCTCATGACATGATTATTCGTGGCATTGTGTTTGATTACGAGAATGATTCTCATAGACACCGATGAAGGTTCATACGGGCATGGACAGTGTCTATAGAATAGAAAGCAAAACTTTGGGGCAATGGAATTCTATCCCTATGGAACCTTACCTCAGATGGGTCCGCACTCATGCTCAGAAACTCATTATGCCATATCCCGCTATTCTACCTGTGACTATTGAACCAGAGGTCGAAGGATACGAACCCCAAGTTATTCTACACCCGGATATGCCAACTGACCTAGAAGAGTTGCAAAAATCTTGGGTTCAACTCAAAGAGGAAAGAGACACCTTCAAAGCACACTGTCAGGACTATGAGAGAAGGATATTGGAGCTCACCGGACAGCTTCAAGAAGAACAGCAGATCAACACATTCCTGGGGGCAAAGAGAAAGCGTCCAAGGGAGACCTGAAGGATCATTTATTTTATTTCTGTCTTGTAAGCCCAAATGAGGCAAAGAAAAAAAAAAGAATAAATTGATTAACTAACGTTTGTTTCTTCTTTAACAAATCTAAACTCTAAGATCCTTGAAACATTGCACACACATTTCATTTCATGCATTGCATATACATTTCATACATTGCATTCATATACATTGCATATACATTTCATACATTTTCATATACATTGCATCCAGACATACACATTGCATAACAGGTTCTCATGACGGATTTCTCATCTCTTCGATGTTTATTTCAGCCAGAAGAGATGGAATCTGAGACAAGCATCAAGAATCTCGAAGCACAAAATGCCCAAGTTCAAGTGGCAATTCTGGAACTGGCAAAGGGGCAACAAGAACTGAAAGCCCTGATAATCAAGAAGAAAAAGAAGCCCAAAGGATCTGTAGGCTTGAGTCACCTGAAAAGGAAGATCAAAATCCCAGTCAAAAAGTTCAAAAAGCCACCGATCCCTGAAACAGTCGGTGATGGTGAACAAGAAGACAATCAAAGCAACCAGGGTTCTGCTAAACCCTCTCTCTCTTCAAATGAAGAAGATGATCATTCTGGGGACGAACCGGATGATGACAAATACCAACAGCTGGAAGACCGTATGAAAGCTATGGAGATACAAAAAGTACCTGGTTTAGATTTCAATGATCTGGGGCTCATCTCGGATGTTGTTATCCCTCCAAAATTCAAAGTTCCTGTCTTTGCAAAATATGATGGAGTTTCTTGCCCGAAACTACATCTGAGATCCTATGTGAGGAAGATACAACCTCATACAACAGATAACAAATTGTGGATTCACTTCTTCCAAGAAAGTCTGTCGGGTACACAACTCGAATGGTACTACCAGCTGGAAAATACCAAGGTTCATACTTGGGAAGAATTAGCTGCTGCTTTTTACAAACAGTACCAATACAATGCTGATCTTGCACCAACCCGTACTCAACTAAGGGGCATGTCTATGGGACCAAAAGAAAGTTTCAAAGGATATGCACAAAAGTGGAGAGATATGGCTGGAAGGGTTCAACCACCCTTATCTGATCGCGAACTAGTCGACATGTTCATGGGCACTTTAACTGGCCCTTTCTATAGCCATTTGCTGGGAAGCTCATCATCAGGTTTCACTGACCTGATACTGACCGGAGAACGTGTCGAAAGTGGCATTCAAAATGGAAAAATTCAAATAGGTTCCTCCTCTAGTACTACAAAAAGGCCCATCAGCGGGAGAAATGAGGTCAATGCAACACAAATTCAGAAAAGTCGCAAAAGTGAGCAGCATCAATCTGTAGGGGCAGTTCTGATCTCCGCATCTGCACCTCAAAAAGATCAACAGCCAAAATATACGCATCGACCAGATGCACCAAGAAGAAATTTCACCAGAATCAACATGCCAATCTCTCAGGCATTGCAGCACTTGCTAAAAGCAGATCTGATCACATTAAAAGGTCCTCCAAAGAATGTCAACACTTCCTCTCCGAATTATCGCCCTGATGCGACATGTGCCTATCACTCAAACTGTCCAGGACATGACGCAGATCACTGCTGGGCCTTGAAAAATAAAATACAAGATATGATAGATGCTGGGGAAATTGAGTTCGATCCTCCAGAAACTCCAAATGTCATCACTGCACCTATGCCAAAGCATGACAAAACTGTTAACGCTATCCTGGACACTGTTTACATCTATGATGTGAACGAATTATCAACTCCACTCTGCGAAGTCAAAGGAAAGCTAATCCGAGCTGGTTACTTCCCAGGATGTGACCCCGACTGCTTTTACTGCTCCTGTCTGCCCAATGGTTGTGAAAATCTGAGGATGGGAATTCAAAAATGGATGGATCGCCGTATCATTATGTTTGAAAGGCTCCCTTCTATGGACGTGCTGTGCGAAGTCTTTACAAACGGGATGAGAATAGAGGATGCCTCAATGATCTCCAGCTTACCATTCAAAATCTCTGCCAAGGCTCCATTCAAAATTTCTGCTACACTCAAAGTGGCATCAGTAGTCATTGCTAGTCCAACTCCATTTCCATACTCCTCAGATAAAGCTGTCCCATGGGGATACGACACTAATGTTTACGTTCATGGAGTTAAGCAGGGTACCTCGACTGAAGAGACCGCAAAGTTATCTACTCCAACTGTGGGTAATATTGTGGGTACCAGGAAGATCACGAGAAGTGGAAGAATCTTTTCACCAGAAATTTCTCCAAATGTTGCTGCTGGTCCAGTCCGAGTCCCAGTTCCTAATGAAGATAACAACGCTCGCGGCAAAGAGCCACAAGTTGAACAAGTTCAAACCCCGGTGGAGATCACTGCTGAGGATCCATCAAAGCAAGAAATGGAGGAAATATTGAAAATCATCTGCAAGAGTGATTACAATATTGTTGAGCAACTGGGGCACACCGCTTCAAAAATCTCAATGCTATCTCTGCTAAAATATTCAGAAGCTCATGCCAAAGCTCTGATGAAGTTCCTTAAAGCTGCGCATGTGCCTCAAGAGATCTCAGTCGACCAATTTGAGAATTGTGTTGCCAATCTAACCGTGAGCAATGGTCTCGGTTTCTCTGATGTGGATCTAACCCCTGCTGGAAAAAATCACAACAAAGCCTTACATATCTCCATTGAATGTAATGGCACCACTCTATCTCATGTGCTAGTAGATAACGGTTCTTCTTTGAACGTGTTACCGAAAACAGTACTAGAAAAGCTTGACTTCGAAGGAATTATGTTACAACCAAGCGATGTTGTGGTAAGAGCCTTTGACGGGTCAACAAGAACGGTATACGGAAAAGTGAATCTCCCAATCAGAGTGGGTTCTCAAATCTTCGATTCTATCTTTTACGTAATGGAAATTCACCCAGCCTACTCTTGTTTACTTGGACGTCCTTGGATACATGGGGCAAACGCTATAACTTCTACCCTGCATCAGAAGTTAAAATATCCAGTAAAAGGAAAGATTGTCACAGTCTATGGCGAAGAGGAATATGTGGTTAGTCACCTAAGCAATTCCAAATATGTTGAGTTGGAGGACGAATTCATCGAAACTCCATGCCAATCATTTGAGATGGTCTCCCCAGATGTCTCTACCACCAAGCATATTCCTGCTACTCCAACTACAACTATGGCTTCTATCAAAGATGCCAAAGCCATGATTGAACAGGGTGATTGCACAGTATGGGGACAACTTCCCGATATACCCTACAAGTCTGACAAGCTAGGCCTGGGCTATGATAGTGAAATCAAAAGAATGATCAAGGTCCTCGTTCTGGAGGATTAATGTCACACTTCGTCAGCCAAGAAGTAAACGCTATTGAAGATGAAGGAGTGTTCTTGAACCATATCATTCAGCCATATCCAGATGAGATTCCACCCATTTCCATGGGAATGTGGGATGCTGTGGGAGAACCAAATGGCGGGTATAATTATCAGTATACCACACCTCAGAATTCTTATATTGCTATGGAAGACATTACCCCGACTGGATGGGGTGATCAAATTGGAAATGACGAAAGTTTCACAAGTCACGTCACTGAGCAATATCAAAATACACCCAAAGAAGTATGGGACACGCTAGGAGAACCCAGCGGCAAATATGACTATATGGTGAAATATTCCGCTCCTCCGAGCTCACAAATTGCTATGAAGGACATTGTCCCAACTGGATGGGATGAACATTACGATGACAATTTCACTTTTGAAGAAGCCAGGGAAATACCAAATAACGAGGGTTGCTTTCTGTCAGCATACACTCCTCACCAGGATGCACAATTATCTATTCAAAACATCATCCCGACTGCATGGGACGACCTAATTGAACATCTTGCTCAGCCAGCAGAGATATCTCAGCCTGGGCTCTCGTATCCAGCAGAGTATATCACTTATCCCGAAGGATCACCGGCTCATTTTCCCACTAATGAAATCAATGCTGTGGAAGATGAAGAAGACAACTGCAACTGGAACAGCTGGATACTCCCTGCTCACAACAGTGGATTGAACAACTGGAAAGCTGAGGATGTGATCTCCTTTGACCAGGAGTAAATGCCATTTCCTGTTTTCTTTGTGTATATTGTGCAAAGATAAAAATGGTTCCTGAACAATCGAACCATGAGCCTGAAAGCCGTGTGCCTTGCCCAAAGCACACTGGCCCTTCTATAAGGGCTTATCATATCATGATCATGTGCATTCAATAAAATCATGGGACGCTTGCATATTTAAAATTTTGTGATCCTTTTTCTTTCTTTCTTCGCTTTCAAATAGCTATGTTTTTTCTTCACACACACTCACATAACTAACATGCAGATTCACATACACTCTGGATCCAGTCAACAACGATTCTGCTATTGCCCGTCATGACTTTGAAAGTCCGATCTACCAAACTGAGGACGAAAGTGAGGAAGATTGTGAAGTGCCAAGAGAAATTGCAAGGCTGCTAGAACAAGAAGACAAGGCCATACAACCTCACGAGGAGCCAATTGAGGTCATCAACTTGGGCAGCAACGAAGAAAAGAAAGAAATCAAAATAGGGGCTGATTTAGAACACAGCATCAAGCAAAGACTGATTCAAATGCTGCGAGACTACGTCGAGATATTCGCCTGGTCCTATGAAGATATGCCAGGCCTTGACACGGACATTGTAGTTCATCGCCTGCCAATCAAAGAAGGTAGCACTCCAGTCAAACAGAAACTACGAAGGAGTAGGCCTGATATGTCAAAAAAGATCAAAGGCGAGGTTGAAAAACAGTTCAATGCCGGATTCCTAAAAGTTGTAAGTTATCCTCCTTGGATAGCTAACATCGTGCCTGTACCTAAAAAAGACGGGAAAGTCAGAATATGCGTGGACTACAGAGATCTGAACCGGGCAAGCCCCAAAGATGATTTCCCTTTACCACACATCGATGTACTGGTTGACAATACCGCACAATGCCAGGTATTATCCTTTTTGGACGGATTCTCAGGGTACAATCAAATCAAGATGGCACCCGAAGACATGGAAAAAACAACCTTCACAACACCCAGGGGAACCTTTTGTTACAAAGTAATGCCCTTTGGTCTGAAAAACGCAGGAGCAACCTATCAACGTGCAATGGTAGCGCTATTTCATGATATGATTCATCAAGAAATAAAGGTGTATGTCGATGACATGATTGCAAAATCCAAAACCGAGGAAGAACATCTGGGTCATTTACACAAGTTGTTTGACAGACTCAAGAAATACAAGTTGCGACTGAACCCAAATAAGTGTACCTTTGGAGTAAGATCCGGCAAACTCTTAGATTTCATCGTCAGCAGCAAAGGTAATGAGGTTGATCCCGCCAAGGTTAAAGCCATTCAAGAAATGCCTATACCTCGTACCGAGAAACAAGTCAGAGGATTCTTGGGACGTCTAAATTACATCGCCCGATTTATTGCCCACATGACTACTACTTGTGTGCCGATCTTCAAACTGTTGAAGAAAGATCAAGTGGAAAGGTGGAATGACAAATGCCAGTTAGCCTTTGACAAAATCAAAGAATATCTCCAAAAACCTCCAATCTTGTTGCCACATGTGGAAGGCAGACCTCTGATAATGTACCTAACTGTGTTAGAAGACTCAATGGGGTGTGTACTAGGACAACATGACGAATCCGGCCGAAAGGAGCACGCAATCTACTATCTTAGCAAAAAGTTTACCGATTGTGAAACAAGATACTCACTACTCGAAAAAACTTGTTGTGCCTTAGCTTGGGCGGCTCGCCGACTAAGACAGTACATGCTAAATCACACCACTTTCCTAATCTCCAAGATGGATCCCATCAAATACGTGTTCGAAAAACCTGCTCTCTCTGGAAGAATAGCGAGATGGCAAATGATCTTAACAGAATATGACATTCAATACACTTCACAAAAAGCAATCAAAGGAAGTGTGGTAGGTGATCATCTGGCTCATCAAGCAGTGGATGATTATCAAGCATTGAACTTTGACTTCCCAGACGAAGACATTATGCTAGTCAATGACTACAAACAACCAGGACCAGAAGAAGGACCCGAGCCAGGATCCCGGTGGACTATGGTTTTTGACGGAGCTTCTAATGCACTTGGCAATGGCATCGGAGCTGTGATCATTTCCCCCGCAGGAGGTCATACACCATTCACTGCCAGGTTATGCTTCAATTACACTAACAATATAGCCGAATACGAAGCATGTATTCTGGGTCTTAAAGCTGCAATCGATCTAAGAATCAAATTCCTGGAAGTCTACGGAGACTCGGCCTTGGTAATCTACCAAGTCAAAGGGGAATGGGACACGAAGCACCCGAATCTAATTCCTTACAAAGAATATGTGCTGAGTTTGATTCCTTACTTCGAAGAAATCACTTTCGAACACATCCCACGCGAGGAAAATCAACTAGCTGATGCTTTAGCTACCATGTCATCCATGTTCAAAGTCAGGTGGGACAACGAGGCGCCTATGATCACCATTTACAGGCAAGATGAACCATCATATTGCAATGAGATCAATGCCGAAGGAACAGAAGAAAAACCATGGTTCCATGAAGTAAAAAGATATCTCGAAGCTCAGGAGTACCCTGAAGGGGAATCCATTAACGACAGAAAGTTTCTAAGGAGATTTGCTGCCAAATTCTTTCTAAGCAATGGAACCTTATACAAACGCAACCATGACTCGACTTTACTTCGCTGTGTAAACAAGAAGGAAGCAGAACAGATCATGAAAGAAATACACAATGGTGCCTTCGGTACTCATTCCAGTGGACATACAATGGCTAAAAAGATCCTGAGAGCAGGTTATTACTGGTCTACCATGGAAACAGACTGCCATCATCACTCCCGAACATGTCACAAATGCCAGATATACGCTGACAAAGTACATGTACCTCCAGTTCCATTAAGCGTCCTGACGGTTCCTTGGCCTTTTGCAATGTGGGGTATTGATATGATTGGAGAAATCAAACCTACTGCCTCCAACGGACATCGCTTTATCCTGGTCGCTATTGACTACTTCACAAAGTGGGTAGAAGCAGCTTCATTTGCTTCTGTTACCAAGAATGTGGTGGCCCGGTTCATCAAATACAATCTCATTTGTCGGTACGGCATCCCTGAACGGATTATCACGGACAATGGCACAAATCTAAACAACAGAATGATTACTGAACTTTGCACACAGTTCAAGATCAAACATCATAATTCTTCTCCATATCGACCAAAGATGAACGGCGCGGTGGAAGCTGCCAACAAGAACATCAAGAAAATCATACAAAAAATGACAGTAACCTACAAAGACTGGCATGAGATGTTGCCTTTTGCTCTTCATGGTTATCGCACATCTGCGCGTACTTCAACAGGGGCAACTCCATTCTCCTTAGTCTATGGTATGGAGGCAGTTCTTCCAATTGAAATTCAGATTCCTTCCCTAAGGATTATGAAAGAAGCCAATCTAGACGAAGACGATTGGATTTAAACACGGTTGGACCAGATAAACTTGATTGATGAGAAAAGGCTCGCCGCTATTTGACATGGTCAACTATACCAAAAGCGTATGATCAAAGCCTTCAACAAAAAAGTCAAAAGTCAAGCATACCAAACTGGTGGCTTGGTTGTCAAACGCATCATCTTACCACAAGGTGATCCCAGAGGCAAATGGACTCCCTCCTACGAGGGACCATTCATAATCAAGAAAATATTCTCCGGCGGCGCCATGTTGCTTACCACCATGGATGGCGAGGATTTCCCACACCCTGTGAATGCTGACATAGTCAAAAAATACTTCGCTTAAAAAAAAAAGAAGAAAAAAGCTCGCTAAGTTGAAAACCTGAAAGGGCAACTTAGGCAAAAAATGAGCGTCTCGGTGGATTGAAAACCCGAAAGGGCGGTCCAGGAAAAAATTAGAGACTAAACAAATACTATCCCGGTAGGCTGAAAACCTGAAAGGGCAGCCTAGGCAAAAGTTAGGGAATGAAGCATACACTATGTTCCGTTCAGCTGCCTACTCACCATCAAGATTCAACACCTCAAAGACACCGATCAGTCCAATCACTTTCTTCCAACAAGTAAGGGATGAGATGCTCGAATACAGATTGGCAATAGAAGAATTGAAACTTGACTGGATTGTTTTCACATAGCTATTTATCTTTATAAATATTTTCCAAAACTTTATGACAGTTTCCTACTTCTAGGATTGTTGTCTCCCTGTGCTAATCAGCCTATCATGGCTCTTTTTCAAAAATCAATGCAGCTTAGGCTTAAAAATCACTATTTTCACTTTTTCTGTTTTAAATACGTAAACGTCCCAATGATAATTCTGAATGAACATGTGCATTTGAATATGATTGATGTTTACCAGGAAAAACAGGAATAGCATTCAGGTAATGTCCCAATTATCTGGACATCATCCCATCAGAAGAAAATCCCCAAGAGAAACGCATTTCTCAGCAAATTCCTCAAAAAGATTTTCTCTTCAAAAGAAGTCTTATCCCCCAGCAGGGTTGTTCCAGATTACTATCTTCAGAAGGTGTGATCCCCGCACCCGGACTTGGTCAGATAGTGCATCGGAGGATTATGCATCTTCCTCATTCCATTTGAAAGGGCATCAGAACTTCCAGCTACCTTTCATTCCCAAGTGATAGTCAAAGATCCTTCAACAGAGTACCATGGTTCTCAAAGAATTTCCCTAGCCGAGGGTACTCAAACAAGACAAAAGATCATCAACAATCACAATATAGTCATATCCAGATGACTGACGGAAATTTATTTTCCCAAATAGAAGCTTGACATCATATTCATACATCACACATTCATATATTTATATATCACACATTTATATTCATACATCACACATTCATATTCACATTCATACATCATACATCATACATCATACATCATACATCATACATCATACATCATGCATCATGCGCATATTCATACGCATATTCATACACAACATAACATGCCTATTTCTCCTTTAGCTCACATTACATGCATCATAAACATTGCATATCGCTAACTTGATTTTTTCAGGTAGACAGATATCTTCAACAAAGATATTCTCAATCACATGCAGTGTTCACTTGAATTCCATGAACGGTTCTCTCAGATATAATCAAGCCGAATATTCATTCTGATCACTTATCAACTCAAAAACAAACATCGAAGATCTAAAGTCGATACCTCAGACGGTTCCAGAACGATCTAACATCGCAGATCTAAAAGTTGATACCTCAGACGGTTCCAGAACGATCTAACATCGCAGATCTAAAGTTGATACCTCAGACGGTTCCAGAACGATCTAACATTGCAGATCTAAAGTTGATACCTCAGACGGTTCTAGAACGATCTAACATTGAAGATCTAAAGTCGATACCTCAGACGGTTCAAGAATGATCTAACATCAAAGATCTAAAGCTGATACCTCAAACAGTTCCACAATGATCAACTTTCAAAATCTAAAGCAGAAAAAACTTTGGACAAGTTCCGTAGCAATCATCCTCCTAGACTTAAAGCGGTAACCTTGGACGGTTCCGTAACAGTCAACACAAAGACTTTCAAATCCTTCATCAAGATATAATCAATGGATTCATTCTGATGAACAAACCCTCAACACATTTTCCAGGTGGCATCTGAAAGCCCATCTCAGGTAATGTTCCAATCTGCCAACAACATTTCGCAGACGACATTCAAATGCAACTTCCAACATTTCTTCTGATCAAGGTAAGTGCAAATTTTCATGGCATCTAAATATTCAATCATCTTCTACCTTCAGATTTCAGACAATCTCTTCAGGTTTAAGAAGATTGAATAGGGGCAACTGTTATACCCCAAAATTTGCCCGCATCTTTTTTCAAGAAAACTCCAATCTGAAAATTAAGAGTCTCATATAATCATGGATTTTTATTTCCACAAATATCCTGACATGTGAAATACTTAGTTTTTAGAATTTTTCTTATACAGTAATTTGGCTTGCAGTTGAATTTATTCTTACGCAAACGCCAAATACTGTTTATTACTTCACACATGCTATTTATTTAATTACAGATAAATAGTACTGACACAATTGGTACAGAGTTAAATCTTTTTGCAGGCGCAGAATCAGGAAACTCAGACTGTACTGTCAGTCGACAGTCAAACTGCTGGCAGTACAATTCTCAGTGTTTTGTACCATCAATCAAATCAATCTTTTGCAATTCAAAATTCCAAGATTTTTGTTCTAGAAGTCTTCTGAATATCACGCGATTAGCAGAGACTCAACACTGCACAAAAATCAGGTACGCTTAACTGTCTCCTACACAAACAGTCCCTGACTAGGGTTTTCTTGTTTTTACAGAAGAAACAAGTTTTTGAGACCTCAAATGGATTTCATGGACATCCATATATCTCAAAGTACCATCATACAAATTTTTAAACTTCAATTCACTCAGACGCACCGTCAGCAGCTCAAACAGTCAACAGACGACCCGTTTGACCAAAAAGTCAACAGACAGTCAAAAATGAAATTTTTTGTCAAAATCTATATTTTGTCAAAGGATTCATCATTTGATCATTGGATGATCATAATTCATCAAGGAAAGATCAAAAATCAACAAAACCCTAAGATTCAAAATTAGGGTTTTTGCCTGAAAAGTCAACTCAACTTTGACTGGTCATAACTCTCTCATCCTTCATCCAAAAAATTCAAACCAAAGCTCATTTTGAAGGAAATTCAATTATCTTTCAAATGCAATTGATCCCATGGTCATTGCATTCACCATTTGAAAAATATGACCAAAGACATTACAGGTCATTTTCAAAGTCAACAAAAAGACACTTTTTTTCAAAAGGACACCCAAGGAGCATCAAAAATCATTTTGACATGAGACCAAAGACATTGGTTAGAGGACTCTTTGAGGTTTTCAGAAAGTGCAAGATCTCCTTCATATGACAAAAATTGAGGGATTTACACCTTGTTGAAGTTGGCTAAATTTTGGGAAAATGCATAAAACCAACATTACTCAAAAATGTATTTTTTCCAAATGGGGCCAAGTTTTCATGGTTCAAACATGTTTGCCATGATATTATGGGACTCCCACGACCAAGACAAATCCCACACCATTTTTTATTCATTTTTGGTTTAATTTTATCCCATTTAAGATTAAATTAAAAAGGAATAAAGGAAGGATAAAACATAGCTTGAATTCTAAGCATGACTCACCAAGAATCTTCAATTATGCAGCAAGGAAGATACAAGGAAAGCCTAGGACAAGAGGTGTGGAAAATTCAAGCAATGGTTGCTTAAATTTTAAGCTTGAAAGTCAAAAATTCAACAAAGCTCATAAATGCTTCTAGCTTAGTTTTTAAGCACTCCATGGCTTATATAAAGGCTAGAATACTTCAACAACAAAGGGGAGAACGAAATATAGCCCAAGCATAGCATAGAAACCTCAAAATTCTCACAAAAATCTCCAAACTTTGTAATTTTCATTTTCATATTTCCAATCAATATCAATACAAAACAATCATTCCAATCATCTTCTGAGATCATATAGAGTAAGAATGAACCCTTAATATGGTCCCATGAGAGTCGTAACACGTGCATAGTGTTCTTCATATTCATACATAATTAATTTTCGTTTTCCTATATTTAATCAACCTCAATGTAATCTAATCATTCCAATGAGTTCATGAGGTCCTATGGGGCAGGTCTGGGCTTTAACATGTTGGTTTCCACGTGAGAATCACCCCATGCCATTAACAAGTGCTCATGCGTGCTCAAACTTCAACTCCATCGAATCCATAGCTACAGCACTCAAACAGCGAAACTAACATCATATTTGAACTCAGAGCATCCTAATTAGGGGATCTGGGTCACTTATTATTATTCATAACGTTTGCTTTTGCAGGTTTTTGAAGCTATCAGAAATATGGTATTTTATCGTGAAATAGTGGGGGTTCAAAACCGCCGCTATTTGCTTCAAAAAAAATAAAGAGACGGAGGTTGAAGACGACCACGCGTCCAAGCGTGGTTCGTCAGTCAAAAATGATCATTCTCTCCACACGTGTGGCACAGCCCATGCTCCTCATTTGCTGGTCAACCAGAGTGGGTCCCACGTTGGACTCTAAAATTCTGCATGATCACATGTTGTTCCTTTATCCATGCGCCTCATGGGACTCACAATCTGAGCCCTTGGATCTTCTCAACTCTCCATCTAACGCTCTCAGCCTTGCAGACTCACCATGGACTCTCAGTCCTTTACCACACCTGATCATTCATCTTTTTATTTTCTATTTTATTTTAATTTCTTTGTTAAATTAATTAAAAATAGTTTCAAAAATCCAAAAAATACACAAAAAATATTTTTAAGTTTCTAAAATAATATTTTATTTTCTAACATAAAATATTTTATTTTTCTTCATAATTTCAATATTTTGCATAATTAATTAGTATATATTTATATATTTGCTTTTTAATTATTCTAACCAATCAAAAAATCATAAAAAAATTGTTCTTTATATAAAATATTGTTTATATATTATAGACTAATTTTGTACATATTTTGAATAATTTTCTCTTTAAGTTTTAATTATTTGTATAATTATTTGTATAATCATGTATTAATTAGCTTAATCAATTTCAAATCAATTTCAAATCAATTTCAAAAATTCCAAAAAAATTAGTTTTGTTTTAAAATTAATTGACAAATATTTTGTTCATATTTTAAACTTAATTTCTAGGTTTAAATCTATTTTCATTTTTTTTTCTTCATTTTAATTTAATTAATCATGCATTAATTATAATTAAAATCAATCATAAAAAATCCAAAAACATGCCTTTTATTTTCTTGCTATTTAAATTCCTAGATAAATGTATAGGTTGCTAAATTCATGTAAATAGGCTAGTTTACATTTCCTGCACAATCGATGTAATAGCGTAGATTCACTTTCCGCACTTTACATTTCCACATTTTAATTTCCAGCAAATATAAACTGCGTGTGTGTCAAAGATAAAATTGAACCGTTAGATCACTAACTTCAAAGATAAAATATCTGAATCCAATCACAATAACACTTGCACCTCTTAAGGTAATCCCTTCTCATTCTTTTCAAAATCAAAGTCAAAATTCTACTGTTTCGAGTACAAAATCGAACCTTGCGTTTGTATCCGGTGAAAAGATAGATTTTTAAAGGAAATAGGATAAAGACCTTACAACTCAGGGTAGACCTCCTAGTTTGCTTGCTCAAATCAAAACAAACAAAATTCTCATACACTGTTGTTTTTCAAAACAAAACTTTCCAAAAAGACAATACTTTGTATACATCCAGACACGGATTATTACAAAGTTAACATTCTTTTCAAAACATCTTTCGAAAGATAAACAAGCATTTTGTATACATCCACACACGGATCATTACAAAATTCAAATTACAAAGGTATTTGAAACCACATATGAGCAATTTCTAGAGCAATTGAAAAGTGATCGAAAAACAAGT